>NC_057388.1:33183929-33401711 GCF_019320065.1 Cervus canadensis | reverse complement strand
GACATTGGTTTATTTTTCAAAGAAAAAAGTTTACATAGAGTTATTCTCAGTGGGATCAAAATCTGCTAGTTCCCCTCCAGCTATTACAGAAAATTTTTGCTTTGCATATGATAGATCATCAGTTTTCCAACCTTGAGTAACTATTATTTTTGCCATTTACAACTTAATGTCTTGGCCCATGACCTATAAGTTAGTTTTTTTTTTTAATGATTGTACCTTCTTCAAGGTACTAATTTCGGTATAAGTTAGGCACTGGATGCCTGAAAAGATTTCCTTAATTTGTATAGAAATGAATTTCGATTTAAGGAGCAGGAACTTGTTTTCTTGACCTTCAGTTCAATGGCTAAATGTATTGTTGCTTCTCCATGCTGTAGCATAGAACAATTCTAGATGTGGTAGCATGGTCTAAAAATATCAGAAGGCCAAATAAGGATATGATAAAATGCTTATCACTAATTACTAGGGAAATGAAAATCAAACCATAGTGAGATACCACTTCATACCTGTTCGTATAGCTGTTGTCAAAAATCAGAAAATAACCAGAGCTGGGGAGGATGTGGATGAATCGGAACACTTGCTCTTTGCTGATGGGAATGTAACAGGCTACAGCCATTATGGAGAGCAGTATGCCGGTTCCTCAAAAAGTCAAACGCAGAATTAGCACATAATCCAACAGTCTCTCTACCGCATATGCACCCAGAAAAATAGAAAGCAGGGTCTTGAACAGAGACTGTGTACCAGGGTTCATAATAGCATTATTTTACAGTACCTGAAAGGTGGAGACAACCCAAATGTCCACCGATGGGTGAATAAACAAAATATGGCCTACAAATACAGTGGAGTGTTACTCCTTTTTAAAAATAAGTGAAATTCTGGTATATGTAGCAACATGGATGATCCTTGAAGACATTATGCCAAGGAAATAGCTAGACACAATAGGACAAATGTTGTACAATGTTAGTTTTATGAAATATCTAGAGCAGTCAGATTCTTAGAGACAAAAGTAAAAGGGCACTTTTCAGGGGCTGGGTGGCAGACAGAATGGGGAATTATTGTTTATGGGTACAGAGCTTCAGTTTGGAATGTTGAAAACCATCCGAAAATGGATTGTGTTGATGATTGTGCAATAATGTCAATGTCTTTAATACCATTGAACTGTACACCTAAGAATGGTTTAGATGGTAGGTTTTATGTACATTTTACCACAATAAAAATTATTTTTAAATGTCAGAGGGCCTGCAACAGCAAATCTAAAGGGCCAGTGGTGTGGACCAGCATGTATGAGATACTGTGAAGGGAGAACACCTTGCTGAGAAAAAAGAGAGACAACACCTATAAAGTGTGGAGGGAGAGAGATATCAGCTCTTGATATTATATCTCTAAAGTGATTGCTAAATTCAGCCCCCATTCACTAGTATCTGAGCCTTAGCAGAGAAGGAATACACTTAAAGTGTAACTTTTGTAGTTTATAGAATCCAAAAGAGTTCTTGGGAGCATTGTGAGACCCCTTCCTAACAGGAAATGCTTAAAATAGTTGGGTAGGCTTCAGTGGTGCTAGTGGCAAAGAATCTGGCTGCCAATCCAGGTGACTCGAGATGTGGGTTCAATCCCTGGGCCAGGTAGATCCCCTGGAGTAGGGAATGGCAACCCAACCAGTATTCTTGCCTGGAAAATTCCATGGACAGAAGGGCCTTGCGGGCTCCAGGACATGAGATCACAAAGTTGGACACGACTGAGCATGAGGATCTGAAGGAATCTGTAATTCTCACAGTTCTATAGTTGGGCTTGAACCTTTTTCATTATGATTATGACACTGTTGAGTCCTTAGCTTCCTGTGCTGGTCTAAAGAAATACTGGTTACACAAGCTGTTCGCATTCCAACTTGTGTAAGAGTTGTCATCAGTCATACAATACCTTCAAATTTCAACTGGAGGGGTAAACAAGAGTGGACGTGAACCTTCCTGAAACTGTTGATAACTGCAAAATTACTGGTTCCTTTCTCTCATGACACCAGTAATTTCCACCTGGAAATCATAAATTGATTCTTTTCTCCATCTGTAAATTTTGCAGAACATTATAATTGTAATGTTTTAGCAGAAACAATATAAATGTCCCTCTCTGAATTACAAGTGCT
This sequence comes from Cervus canadensis, assembly GCF_019320065.1. Lineage (NCBI taxonomy): Eukaryota > Metazoa > Chordata > Mammalia > Artiodactyla > Cervidae > Cervus > Cervus canadensis. Next base: position 33,399,577 of record NC_057388.1, on the reverse strand, counting down.
TTTAAGCTAGCTGCTGGAGGCAAATGCACTCCTTGCATCAACAAGTCAGTGAAAGTTGATTGAAAGAGAAGTAAAGCTAAGAGATTCTCTCAGTGATAACTGCAACACCTGTATTAAAGGGCTAGCCGCTAAAAATTATGAGAAGTAATGAAGCAGCAGCAAATCTTACATTTGCTCTTGATTCCTTGACAACATAATTGTGTCTTACTTGCTGTTATTTTAGTCATAGTATTGGAGAACACCCAGTGAAACCAAAATCAAAGAATCGTGAAGACATCTGTGTCCATGTTTTTCACCTACAATGGTATATGTGTCTTGGTTTATAGAGAAAGTTGTAGTAACCAGTGAGAAGTATGCAACTAAATATATCTTTTGCTTCCGTCTTGTTTTAAAACCATTTCCCATGGAACTATTTTCAATAGTATCATTATAAAAACAATGAAATAAAATTTAAGGTGCCAAAGACATATGACATACAATGTAATAGAAATCATCTATTCTTGAGGTATCTTTGGGCAATAAGTAGATTGTCTTTAGCCATAAATCTTATGTTTTATTTTTACTGTAAATACACACAATGTGAGGAATGTTCAATTGCTCATGACCTATTGGATTTCCCATGCATTCAACTTCTTGACTTTTCCTGATTTCATAAAAAAATAGACTACAAAAGCCACTGTAAATTAAAAATATTAAAAATTGCCTGTAATGTCTTCATTGAACAATTATTTTGCTGGGGACTGTAGCCATTCTCAAAATCCACTCAGATTCCACAGACACTTAATGATATAGTCAACTGCTAATAACACATCTACTTTAGTATTCCTTCAGGATGAGGGAAAAAGAGGAAATGGAACCTGCTCTCTATTTGCATATCAATAACTAGCATTGCATTTTCAAGCCAAATTTCTATCATTTATTATTCAAGATAGAAAACTTCTATAATTATCAAATTAATGGCATTTTGTGAAACCTTTTATTTTTCTAATTTCTAAACTTCATGGCCTGCAAATAATACTCCCCTAAGAATAACTTGTTGTCTTCAACAAAAGAACATATTATAGTAGCAATGAACAGTTCTACTCCTGTTTATATTTTTCTTGCCCTTATTCAAACTGAATCCCCAGTGTCTTTTTCTGTACCTCTTATAGCATTGCCAAAATGTTAACAAAGGCTTTCTGGACTATATTTTTCCCAAATGCAACACAATCCTAAATTTGGCATATAGCTGTTTGGCCATATTTTCTTTAAATACTATAAAAGCCAGTTTAGCTTCATGGTGTCATTTTGAATACTGTTTCTCTCAATTGTATAATAATATGGTCCCATCAATTATATGATTAGTATTATATTCTTACTTGTGACTGTTTCTAAATCCAGTACCTTGCCAAGGTTAAATAATAATAATAATCATCTTAACTATAGCTTTCTTATTTCTATGTACCATTTGATAGACATCCAGAATTTTTCTAGTTAAAAGTGAACTTCTGTTACCTCTGTTGCCTTCAATTAAACCCAGATTTATTAATTATTGAGTGCACTCCTTATATTTTAACATACATTAACATTTGTTGGAACATTTGGGGAAAAAACTAGAAAATTTTAATGAAAAAATGTTTAAATGATAGAATATCCATCTTGTACTAATTAACTTCTTTAAGACTTCAAAATACATGGTACAAAATCAAGGTATTTTTAAACACTCTAATATTGCTTTTGAAAAAATTAAGATTCCAATTAAATTATTTTGACCCATTCAGATTATATTTCCACTTGGATACAACTAATTTTTTAATGAATTATTATTATGTGGTCCCATGGTTGATTTGCACCCTCCTCCTGTTAAATGATGCAGCATACTTTGAAACTGAGATGTTATTATGCCTCACACAAATCCAAAACCAACTAGCCACAGGTGTCAACCATGTGAGCTGCTGAAAACAGGGCCATGAGGATTGTGGTGCATCAAAAATATGTTCATCTTAAAGTGAAGCTGGGCACTGTTTATACATCAAGGTATTTTTACTAGTAGCCTTTGAAATATTTAGGCAGGTGCCTCTGTATGATTTTGGTCTGTGGAACAGATGTGTATCTATCTATACCTAACAGATCATAAAAGCCTAAAGGTTAATAAAGGAATAAGAGGTATGACCAAGAGGAGGGCTAGGTATGAGTCCACAGTATAATTTAACTGTGAAGTTGACACAGTGTCTAGAGAGGCACACTAGAGATAGCATTTCCTTCCCTCCAAAGAGATACTTAAATGTTTCCATCTCCCTTAGACGTGGTGAGATGTAGCCCTGTGCTAGATTATTTTCAGGTGGTGTGGCGTTTTCATGAAATGAGTGGTGTGTGAGTGAAATTTAGAAGTCAATTTTTCCCTTATTAGAACAATAAAAATCTGATAACACGGAGGATTCATTCCACATCATTCTGCAGAATATAGTATTTCAAATGTAATTCAGTATGAGGGACATTTGAGTTTGCTCTTGAAAATTATAGTTTCTTTTAAAAATAAATTTATAGGAGATGAAATCCAGTTTTAGAAGGCTATAGTTTTGTGTTAATGTTATTGTCATGTGAAGTGTATAATTCTCAATTTGAGTTGCTTTAAGAATCATACTAAGTCACTAAAAGTAATTTATGGAATGCAGTTTGAGTTCATAATGTGAAAGAAGGTATTTATATTAGAATACAGGAATTATTAGGAAAGGCCTATCTCTGAAATTCTTTTAAAGTGGAATAAGCATCTGTTATTGAAGCAAGTATGATCTGATAACATGCAAAAAAGAGCCAATACAAGAAATATTATTTTATTAAAATAATTAGTAATTAGTACAGATTAGCAGGATCAATTCTGAAATTATAGATTGAGGACAGGAAGTTAAAATGATCAACATAATTCTTATGCACTTAAAATCACTTCTTTTCAAAGTTTGTGCAATAATTGAGATAAACTTACAAATATCCAGCACACACACACATATGAAACACTCAGAAATTCATGAATTTGTTAACATGTGTAAAAGTATTACACATTTTGGTGTTTTAGGAATTATTTGTAATCTTTGAAGTTTCTTTGAAAAATATCTTCTTTCAGATATTCAACAAAATATAAAGCAAGATTATAGAATTGTAACACCGGTTCAAGTCTAGGTTGGTCCTGCATAGTCTGTTGGTTTGCTTCGCTTGTAAACATAATGTTTGAATTTTGTGTAGAATTTGTATGAGTATCTCTGTACGCAAAGTGTAATATTGGGCAATCTGCTAAATGATATAAAGATTTTTCAAAAGGTAAACCTAAACTCACACTCAGTTTCAACAGTCAGTGAGGAAAATGCTTTCCACATGGCTTTTAACATGCCACAAACCAGTTCTCTGCTTTGAAGATCATTCTCAATGGCAGGAGAGGAAACACACCAAGGGCAGAGTGATTTTAGGTCCAAATCCACTGGCAGTACTCTGCAACTGCAGTCAACAAGGTTCTGGATCCACAATTCAGTCTTTCTGATCGATTTCTTAGGTACTGCATACTGTTTCTATTTTAGTCCCTCTCAATCAAGTTTTAGAATATAGATTTGCTAACATGCAACGTTCACCAAAAAACAGTTGGGGAAATTGTAATGACAGTTGGTAGGCAGAATTTGTCTGGATATTTAATTTTTAGTCTCATATTGAAAGCATGAGCTGTAGCTGTCTTTCACACAGAGTGAAACCTACAGAAAACTTATAAAGAGAACCTCATCAAACTTCAGTTTCCCCAAGTCTGAGAAATGAGATTGAAGTAAAGATTAAATGAGGTGATGAATGTAAAATACCAGTCATATGTGTGTGGTTAACAAATATAAGGTTTTAAATATTATTGTCATCATAATTTTTTAAATCTGGAGCTCTACCTTCATTTCATAATTCAAAATTGCAGTAGGCAACATATTTAAATGGTTTAAAATTTAAATTAAATGATTTAAAAATGAAGATTAACAAAGAGTATATATTGGAGACTCCTCATTCCTCCTCCTTTCCAACTAGTTGGTTTCCTGTCAGGAGAAACTCATGTGATCAATTCTTTATGTATCCTCCCAGAGATATTTTGCATATATGAAGGTAAATATAAAAATATTATTTACTTTTGTACATGTTGCTGCAGAGTATGCATAACACATTTTTGCACCCTGCTTATTGTTGGGTATATTAATCAGTAAATTTCCCCTCTCTTTACTCAACCTCCCTGGAATTGGCCACTAGTTTGTAGCATAGTTAGCCTTGTTGGCTATCTCTGGGTCAAGCAAGCTCCTACCTTGTCTTCTCTTCTGATATATACAATAGAAGTTTTGCATCCCATCCTAGAAGTTCCCACAATCTACCTTCCCTTACCTGGGGGCGGGGGTGGAGGGGGAATATATATATATTCTAAGGAAAACTTTGATAAGTAAATCATCCCATCATTTCTTTTTAATATTCAACTAACTGAATATTCATTGCAACAAAATGAGTCTGCTTTGGTTTTATTTCTCTCTTCCCAGATATATAAGGACATAACAGATAATCAGAGAAGTCCAATAAACAAACCTTTTCAGTCTAAAAATTAAGACTACATAAATCTGTGAGAAGTGGGTAAATGGGGGACTGCAACACAGTAGTCAGGCTTCCCTGGTGGCTCAGACAGTAAAGAAACCCCCTGCAATAAGGGGGACCTGGGTTCAATCCCTGGGTTGGGAAGATCCCCTGGAGGAGGTCCTGGCAACCCACTCCAGTGTTCTTACCTGGAGAATCCCATGACAGAGGAGACTGGCAGTCTACAGTCCGTGGGTTCACAAAGAGTCAGACACCACTGAGCGACTAAATACACAGTACAATAGTGGGGGTCCTAGTTTTTCTAAGTATCTGCCAACACCCATCAACTCATCATCTTCTGTGTGTCCACAATATTATCTCTAAAATAAGGGAGTTGAGCCAAGTGATATTCTAAGTTTCTCAGTACTTACATGATGGTTCTGTTTTATGTTTGCAAAGACCTTTTTGCTCTCATCACACAATACAAATATCAGCAGAAACATGGAGAAATAATGAGAATTGTAATAAGTTCAAGACATTTTAAAGCCAACTGGTACCAGTTACCCCACATTTTTCTGAAGAATGAGGCATTATGCTTTGGGTTGAATCATTGGCATCCCTGGTTTATACAATAGAAATTGCTAAAAAGGTGCTTTAAAACCATTACAGTATTTTCTTAAGGTCAAATTCAAAGGTAGAATTTCTTTTATCTTTGAATTGTTTATAACTGGTATAAAATATCCTATGGAAATAAAATTCAAACATGGAAAGGAATGATAAGAGGATTTAAAGGAATGAGATGAAAATAAAATTTAAGTGAAAAATTTTAAATGTTAGGTTCCATCCCCATACCCAGCCACCCAGAAATATCTGCAGATCCCCTTTACTCGATGGATCACCCATCCCCCATCTTCTGTGAGTGTTAGCTGCAGAAGTTTCCCAACATTCACCAGGTCCATAGGTCAGGGAACATATGTAAGGATTCTACTAGTTACTAAGTTTGTTTATTCCAGCAAAGAATCCCAGAAGTGAATTAAAAAACAAAAACATAAACCTGGAGTGTATTTATGGACCAGCAGGACTCACCCTGAGATGGACTTGAGCCAACCCTCCATTGATCATGTAGCTTCCATATAACTCCAACTCACACTGCTGGGCCAGTGTTATTGTTTGGTGTATCCAGGAATTAGGGTCAGTTCAGAGCCAGTGCTCAGTAATCCATGAGGAGTTTGTTTATTCCCCCTTCACAAGTGCAGTCACTCTGAAAAATGACCAGAAGTTCTTTGAAAAAGGAGGAAGATTTATGGTATATTTTTGTCATTATAGCAAGGTCCTTCTTCCAGAGGTCTTGCCCTCTCATATAGTCTAGGGGTTCTGAGTCTGTGAACTGGATCAAGTATAGGAATTGGTGGAGGGATTGTAGCTCTCTATTTTGTTAATTCAAGTCAGACTTCTATTAACATTAACCAGATTTAGAACACTTTTACATATATAAATCAAGTAAGATTTTTGTAGAATGCCATCTATTTCAGTTACAGGGAAACCAGGGCCAATTAGCCAAAGGCAACAACGTCAGCTGGTAAAGCCATTTTAATTACTGCCTTGATTGTGATGCCCATCATGGTCACCACAATCACCTTTTCTGTGGTCATTAAGTGCCACTACTTGGCTTCTACCATCAGGGCACATCATCCATAGTGAATTCATGGAGTCCAGTTCAGTGGCATTCTGAAAGTATCCCTAGCCAGTGCAGAACAGCCTCCACAGAACTCCTATAGGATGCCAGGACTCTCCTCAACACCGTAGTCCTATAAAACTTTGTAAAGAGAGTGTCCACTAGACACTCCCAGGGGACATATTAAGAGGATGGTTGAAAGAAAGTGAAGTCACTCAGTTGTGTTCAACTCTTTGTGACCCCATGGACTGTAGCTTACCAGGTTCTTCCATCCATGGGATTTTCCAGGCAGGAGTACTGGAGTGGGTTGCCATTTCCTTCTCCAGGGGATCTTCCTGACCCTGGGATTGAACCCTCATCTCCTGCATTGTAGGCAGATGCTTTTACTGGTTGAGCTGACCTTAAATGATAAATCTACTCTAGGCTTCCAGTCTCTGTGAGCTTTTGCATACCTTCCTCTATAACATACCAAGGAAGATCTGCAATTTCAAATTCGTTTGGTGTAGACCAACCAAGAAAACTGTCAGGATCATTCTCTTTGCTTGAGTTAACACCTTAAATCCAGAATCTCTGCTTAATAATATGAGAAGGCAGATTACATTCCTATCAGACTAAGCTTTATTTGTTCCACTACCTTTAGACTTTAGCAAATTCTTCACGAATTCACTCCTTAGTTGGGACCTGCAAATACCCAGTTTTGTTACTGTCTCTTTCCAGCTGCTAAAAGCTTTTCTGGGATTTTCTTTCCCCTCATAAAGGCTACTTGCTAAGTCCATTCTCAGAATCACCAGATAGCATGGAAGGAAATAAGCTGCTTCTTGTTAGCTTATACGTGAATGGCGAGCATATTTCTGGAATTTTAGCCAGTCAGGACTTCTTTCATTCTACAGATCTCTCATGCCTTAAAAAGTAATATGAACTTTGTAATTTAATCAGCTTTTTCTACCTGTTGTAATGAGAAATTTGGTCTTGCCTAGACTTATTATTGGAGAAGGCAATGGCAACCCACTCCAGTACTCTTGCCTAGAAAATCCCATGGATGGAGGAGCCTGGTAGGCTGCAGTCCATGGGGTTGCTAGGAGTTGGAAATGACTGAGCGACTTCACTTTCACTTTTCACTTTCATGCATTGGAGAGGGAAACGGCAACCCACTCCAGTGTTCTTGCCTGGAGAATCCCAGGGTCGGCGGAGCCTGGTGGGCTGCTGTCTATCGGGTCGCACAGAGTCAGACACGCCTGAATTGACTTAGCAGCAGACTTAGCGGCAGGCTTATTATAACTTACACAGCAATAGAATTCCCCATTTGTTTGTGCCAATTAGAAACAGTTCATATTTATCTGGCACTCCTCAGATAAATATAGGAGGGCAGAGAGTTGGTTATTATTGTTTAAAGTTCAAAAACCCAGACCTTTCTATTTTGGGACACTAGATCCCTTAGATCGCTTGGCAAAATTCATTTAGTTTCTATAGAAAAAAAAATTTTTTTTTTCTGAGTATAGGACCATTTATTAAGGCCTTTGTGACTTCAGAGAAACATGCTTCTTCCATTCTATACTTGACTATAGTGTCCTCCACAGTGCCCATGAAGTAATTTACCTAGTCTTTTAGAAATCTACCGAGATACCTTGTCTGCTAATGCTCAGTAACCATTCTCTTCATTGACGGAAGTTCATTTTAATGAGTGGTCATGGAAAGTAGATGATGCATGTAATCAATCTACCACTGGCCCTAGATACCTCCTTCAGGATATTATGAAATATTTTAAATATTTAAAAAATTAGAATACAGTGTTCTGCTATTACATTTTTCAGTGAATATTTAACATACCTTGTTTATAGAAAGATGTGTGGTAGAAATAAATGAGGACCACCAAATGAGAACAAACAGAGGCTACTTATTCAGAGCTTGCTATTACAAAGGAGTTGGCCACCATCACCTTGGTTTGGCAGAGACCCAAAGACAGTTTTATAGTTTAAAAAGGGAGAGGGAGGCTTTATACGATTGAAAGTTGTTGGCAAGGGGAAGCTAGATGAGGTTAACTATAGTGCAGAATTCTATATGGTTTGTTGAGGAGCGCGTTTGACTTTCACTGATTGATCACGAGTTGGAAGCAGGGATAAAAACTAGGGAGGCTGGCACTCATTGACCAACTGTTGTCTGTTCTGGGCTGCAGAGACCATGGTTTATGGATTGCCTTTCCTGCTGATCATTCAGATTATGAGTCAGGAGTCTTTGTCATATATGATCTGGCCGCTGCCCATTTGTATATCCACTTTCTTGAGATAAAAGTAGTTCCAGGTTTGTTCACTGACAGTTTGGTGAAAATATTACTTTCCTCCATATTGTATACCATTAAGCAGGTAAATTACTGCAGAGAGAGTGCCAGCTCCCACTTTTCCATAATTCAATCTTACTAGAAAGTGGCTTTCTAAATTAAAATAAATGAGAGGCTAATAACAATTCAAATATTGTTGTTGTTACTTGATTGCTATGTTGTGTTTGACTCCTTGCAGCCCCATGGACTGCAGCATGCCAGGCTCCCCTGTCCTTCACTGTCTCTGCTCACCTTCATGTCCCTTGAGTTGGCGATGCTATCTAACCATCTCATCCTCTACCAGCTCCTTCTCCTTTTGCCTTCAATCTTTCCTAGCATCAGGGTCTTTTCCAACAAGTTGGCTTTTTGCACCAGATGGCCAAAATACTCAAGCTTCACCTTCAGCATCAGTCCTTCCAATGAATATTCAGGGTTGATTTCCTTTAGGATTGAGGGGTTTGATCTCCTCAGTGTCCAAGCAAGGGCCTCTCGAGTCTTCTTCAGCACTACAGTTCAAAAGCATCAATTCTTTGGTTCTCAGCCTTCTTTATGGTCCGACTCTCACATCTGTACATGACTACTGGACATATTCAAATATCACTGACAGCTAAAGGAAAAATCCTAGTAAGTTACTGCATTAAGTTAAATATCCTTAGGGTTTTGAGTTGATGATTGACAGATGGCTTTATTTTGGAAATGTTTGATTGATAGAAAATTACTCCAACCCTTCATGCCTGGACAGGAATTTAAATCATTGGCTTTTAAATTTTGTTGTGCCTTTTATTTTTTTTCATAATTCATTGTCATTCCACCTGGCCAAACCTGCACCACACCTCTTTGTTTTCTACATGCTACATCAATAATGTGTTTATCATCCATGCACAGATGAATGTAGGCTTATTACTTTGTCACTGAAGACTTTTAAAAAATTCTGATTTATTTATATGTCAGAATAACTTTCAATTGATGTCGAACTTGGCATTGTACCAAAATATATAATGAGAAATATTGTCTGTTTATGATAATTCCCTAAGTATACTGTGTATTAAGTCAAATATAAATTAATATAATGCCTTGTCCTTCATCTAGCAAGAAGATTCATACACTCTTTCAATAGTATACTGTGCAGAAAGAATTTTTTAAAAAGATTTTGATGGTTTATGGATTCTATTTTTGGAAGTTTTTTGTGATTTTTCTTGGAGACTTTTTTTCCTCATTCTGATACAAAGACATCAACAAAAAAAACTTAGAGTCATCAGTTCAGTTCAGTTCAGTCACTCAGTTGTGTCCAACTCTTTGCGACCCCACGGACCACAGCACGCCAGGCCTCCCTGTCCATCACCAACTCCCAGAGTTTACCCAAACTCATGTCCATTGAGTCAGTGATGCCATCCAACCATCTCATCCTCTGTCGTTCCCTTCTTCTCCTGCCCTCAATCTTTTCCAGCATCAGGGTCTTTCCGAATGAGTCAGTTCTTAGCATCTGGTGGCCAAAGTATTGGAGTTTCAGCTTCAACATCAGTCAAGCTTAGTAGTAAAACATTGAAAACCATAAGATGAGAATAAGGCAAGGATGAATACTGTCTTTCTTTATAGTCCCCTTTGCCTCACATCCTAGGCAGGGACACATGGGAGGTGAGGGGAAGGGTTGCAGGGAGCCAGAAGGACAAAATGGGTTGAAAAAAGACTAAAATTTGTACCAGGATTACAGAGGGGCTTATGTTTTAGTCAAGTGATCTGTTTCTCAAATTGGTTGGTAGGTACATGAGGTTGATATTCTTATTACAGTTTAATATGTAGATGTAATGTTATAAACTATTGTTCATATCAATGTATAGTTTTGAGATAAAGTTTAATCCAGGAAAAACAACAGAGTATTTAATTTGGGTAAAGGTGAGGAAATAACCTTAGGTTATATAAACCAATTACTTTTTTAGGCAGGTGATAATTTAGTCTCATTAAAATGACCACATGTGAAACTACATCATACAGAATGTTGAGGTATCACTTCTCCTATGTTGTCCTCAGATCTTAAAATAGCTGGAAGAGCACGCATTCCCTTCTATTTAGTGAATTCCCAAATGAAAGATTTAATTCCAAATTTCTACATTTTATGTCCCTGTCTACTAAAAACTTTTTGAGAAAGCAGTTGTGAAAAGTCTTGGACAGTTGGAAATATAAAGGGAATACTGCTGAAGGAACTGGCACCCCCATCACTATATCATTTAATGGTTTACAAATGATTGAGCAGTAATACCACCAGGTTTCTCAGAGTTCACAATTTCCATTCTCACATCTGAAAATAGATCATAGTTCTGCTAACAGGCCACGCCATTTTTCAAAATAGGTCAGCAGAGCCTTTAATATCCAGTGTTTAAAAGGCATCACCACAAATGCTGTTCCTGCCTACACTTAGATAAAGTGGGGTGATTTGTGAGGTGCAAAGGAAATCTCCCAAAACAGCATAATCACTTAAAAAATAAACTTGGATTGCGTGCTTGTCTTACAAGATGCTTAAAAACTTCATCTTCCTATTTAATTGCAAGGAAAATAAATGTAGAGAAATTCAAGTTTAAAGAGAGATGGAGAGGAGGAAACAGAATTAGAGGGAAAGAGAAAAAAAATGAGAGAGTGCAGAAAAGAGTGAAATGGAAAGGACAGAAAGCTAAAGAGACAGGAAATAAAAAAGAGAAGGGCAAAGAGAGGGAGATTCGGAGACCAAGAGAGTAAGGCAAACTAGGGAAGGGAGGAAGGACAAGAAAGTGCAACAGAACCCCAGGGAAAAAACAAATGATATGCAGCAGATAAGACACACACAGTCACAGTGTGTGAGTCACATGGCTAATTCAAATTCCAATAATCCATTCAACCATTGTTGTTGTTTGTTATTTGCTGTTTATTGCTAAGTCTAAGTTGTGTCCGATTCTGTTGCTACCTCATGGACTGTAGCCCAGCCGGATCCTCTGTCCATGGGATTTCCCAGGCAAGAACACTGGAGTGGGTTGCCATTTCCTTCTCCAGGAGATCTTTCTGATCCAGGGATCAAAGCCATGTCTCCTGCATTGACTGGTGGCTTCTTTACCACCGAGCCTCTAGGGAATCCCCAATCCATTCAAGTAATCATTATTGGAAGAATGATGATCCAGAGCTGACTATTGTGCTAGAACTTATAGCAGTTTTTGGACGGTGGTTGAGCAGGAGGCAGAATCTGCACGGTGAGAGTCAGGGGAGGTAGGAAGAGGAACTGAGTTGACTGGATGAGATAACAGGAATGGATGATGTTGATTTGTGAAATTTATGTTGGAACACGTAGATTGAGTGTACTAATTTTTCCAGAAGTGATTTCCACGTCCGTGATGACTGTGAAGCCCCTCTATTAGTACAGAGAGGGGAAAAAAGACAGTATTTCATATACAGGGAAGGGAATCTGTCTCTTAATCCCCATTTTCTATGAAGCTTCCTCTGAGCCTGCTGACCCTTCCTGGACTGCCCTGTTACCATCACCCTCCTCCACACTGGAAAACATGAAGACTGTTTTTGATTCTGACATGAGACTGAGCCCCTGCACTGACATGATTAATATACAGCACAGTAGAAATTACTGGAACCATACTCTGAAGTCACGCCAAACACATGCTCTGTAGACATGATAACCTTCAATAAAGATCACAAATGAATGTTTTCATTTTCAAGTGAGAGGATTAACTGCAGGATTACCACCCAGAGAGCTCCATTCACGTAACTGAGGCATGATTATTTTGAAATATGAAAATAGAACTCCTTTCAATCATGTCTTAAATTCCATTCAACCTGGTATGAAAGCAACTATAATACACAGAAATACCTCGAAGGGTGCAAATTAAACCCACACAAAGAGGGATTTGGGCCAGATTTCTGGGAGGATATTCGAGCTTAGCTCATGTCACTGTTGTGCAAACATAAATTAAAGAAGAGAAAGTGCCAATATCCTGACCAAGTAACAGCATGAATCTAGCCTCAGGCCTAAAGTCTAAATTACCCATTAATAATATTTTCAGTTTTATTCAAACTGGGCATGATCCTTGGAGCAATTCAGAAGAGTCTAATGCATGGTGAGCATTACTAGCTCACATAAGTGAGGGAATATCAATCTCTCATGGTAGAAAAGAACAGAGGTAATTTACCAAATGGTACCCTACTGACCCCAGAAAAAATGATTTACCTCTTATGGAGGTTTCAGTTTAGAGGAGATTTTATTTACCAGGCTTCATTGTAAGACTGACATATTGTATGCTGATTAAGAATGTATTAGAATATTTTTCTTCCCTATGGTCATTTTTTGAAGTGAAGGTTGATATTTAGTTGCAGGTTACAAGGTGCTGAGTTAATATTCTAGAAAATCATTGGTGTAAAATATGAAAATCATTGGTGTGCTGAAACATATTGGGCTGTATTCTCATCTGCACTGAGTCAGGATGATACCTATTATGGAATTATTAAAAATGCAGACTGTTTAAAACCCTGAATCACAAAGGAAATTCTTTTCTCCTTGACTTATTCAAAATACACTATTTCAAATTCTGAGTTACTCTTTACTGTATGTCCTTTAGAAAATAAATGCAGTTAAATGTGATATATTAAAGGCTTCCAAGTCTGTAATTTAGGGTCAGGTTACTAAACATGATACTGTTTCTTTTACTAAATGGAAAGAGAAAGATTTTGGACAAGGATTTCAAGCAAAGAATTCATATTCTTAGATTCTTAGAAAGGTTATCACTTATAGTGCACCGTGTCACTATAATTTCTGTTTGACAGAATCATTTTCAGGATAATGTTGAGACCTCTCCAAATTTCTACCATCATAAAAACCAAATTGCTTATTAAGCCCACAAAGTGGAAAACTCAATTGCCTTGGAGGAGTAAAAGGGAGAAATAATTATTGAAACACAATTCCAAGTGCTGTGAGTATGGCATATCATATTTTGTCCTGTGGGTCTCTGAAGGACTCAACTGACAATAATGCTGTTGCTGGTCCCTATGATACTCCCATGGCATCATTTAGAGCTCACTCATCATTAAATAACAGACATTTTGTGGAGCTGATAAATATAGTCTTCAACATTAACTAAATAATCCTCCAGATAGTCTGGTAAAACAGATGGAGAAAATAAAACAGAGAAGTTGTTAAAGGGTTTAAGTCAGTCCATAGAGACAATCCCATGATTTAGTTAGTACTGGACCTCCCTAGTTTAACTTTATGACACCTTTTCCATTCTTACTTATAAATAGGAACCTAGTCTCCAAACCACAGCTACCCCAACCCCACTCCCTCATGCTTATCCTTTTTCCATTTAATCAAGAACAGGACATAGTATTGCTGTAAAGGGAATTACAACTTTCTCATGTATACATTTTTTTGTGTATACCTTTAAGAGCCTTAAAATTGCTTTTAATAAGATATTTTTTCAAATGGATAAATATTTTATGTTTTCCTTTTTTTTAAGGAGCAAATTCATTTGAAGCACATTATTTCTATCAATTTCTAAATTATTTTTATTTCTTGTTCTTTGACATAATCAGCTCCTTTTTAATTAAGTGGAATAAGCTGATTATTGCATTTCTTCTTGATGACAAGCATTTTGTTGGCCACTTGAGGGGCATAAATGAGTATGATATGGCTGCCATCTTGAAGGAAAGCAGGATAGGGAAGGAAATTGATGACTAAACAAATATAACGGTCATAGTAATGATAATAATTCCTGGGAGTTTATTATGTTCCAGACCCTGTGCTGAGCATGCCTTCCTTCATTTGAGCCTTTGATGTAAGAGCTATTTCTATTCTCATTTTTCAAAGACCATGCAACTGAAGCTTGCCAGGTTAATGATCTTACACATTGAACCCATGTAAAAAACAAATACTCCATTCTCCCATTCAAAGTTTATCAAACAATCTTTTAAGATTTCAATTTTTCATATAACTTTTCCACATAGAGCTTGTCTGACAGTTTTAGTTCTCAATATAATTAATACTTTTCAGTCTGGTTTATATTTTTATGATTTTTCTTGGCTTGAATTCTATCCCCAAGTCTAATCAATTCTGGGTCAGTGACAAATAGCATTTCAGAAACTGCAAAGTTGAGAACTATTTTGACAATTATTTTTAGGTCATTCTACCATGTCAGTTTTTGTGGTTAGTGGTTTTTCTCTCAAATACCAGCTAATCTTTGGAAACTTTCCTGAGTTTCAGAGGGATGTGAATATTACTTTCTCCTGCTCTTTTAAAATATCCCTACATTGCTATATTTATTTTTATACCTTATTCATATGATATTCTTTATTTTCAAGTGATAAACATCTTCTGAGCTATAAGGGAAGCCTTAAGACAAATTAAATATTCTAAATTTGGATCCTTCAGAATCTAAGTTCAAAGTCTGATATATAGTAAATCTCAGTGTTTGTTGAAGTGAATTTTGTTTTCTTGAGAAGAGACCTCTATGAGGTCTTCAGTCTTTCTTTGCATTACCTAATCAATGTCTATCTCTTTTACCTCTCTTTCATTTGTTTCTTCATGTTTCAGAGAAGTAAAGTTCTCCCCTCTTTTTCAAGTATGATCCCACCAGTTTTACATCATGGTTGTTATTGATCTATTTTTCCCCAACATCACTAGTCACTCAGTATCTATGCCTTCCTTTCAGAAACTTTCACGGCCATCTCTTCCTTCCCTTTTGATTATAAGTTTTATTTTGACTTGTCACAATACCTCCCAAAGAATACAGTATGCAAAGGAGGGGGAAAAAGAGTAACTTAATAGTGGGGAAATACTACCTGAACCAGATGATCAAGGTCAATATCAGCAGTGATAAATCATGTTGATAGTAAGTGCATTTGATACACTGTGTACTTTATCTCTGTGGTTTTCCTCCCAGGAATGCATATCCCCATTTTAACGATGAGAAAAACATCAGCCAAATTCCAATAGAGGGCATGTGAGGAAAAAAACCTGACTGGTACTGTCAAAACTGTCAAAGTCATTGTTTTAATTTCTCAGTGAATTGGCAGTGCTGTTCTCCCCAAAGAGGTTCTAGGAGATATTCTGTCCCTTGACTTTTCCAGCTTCTGCATTCCTGTGCTTGTGGTGGCGTCACTCCAATCTCTGCCTCTGCGATCACATTGCTTCTTCTTTCTCTATTTGTGTCTTCTTTGTTTGCCTTACATAAGGACACTTGTCATTGGATTGAGGGCCTGCTCAGATGATTCAGGAAGGTCTCACCTGGGATCTTTCACTGGTGGTTGTTCAGTCACTCAGCTGTATCCAGCTCTCTGAGACCCCATCTGCTATAGCACACCAGGCTTCCCTGTCCTTCACTGTCTCCCAGATTCGCTCAAACTCACGTCCATTGAGTCGGTGATGCCACCCAACCATCTCATCCTCTGTCATCCACTTCTCCTCCTGCCCTTACTCTTTCCCAGCATCAGAGTCTTTTCTGATGTCTCTCTGCATCAGGTGGCCAAAGTATTGGCGCTTCAGCTTCAGCATCAGTCCTTCCAATAAATGTTCAGGGTTGATTTCCTTTAGGATTGACAGCTTTGACTCCATACTACCCAAGGGACTTTTAAGAGTCTTCTCCAGCATCACAGTTCGAAGGCATCCATTCTTCAGTGCTCAGCCTACTTTATGGTTCACACCTCACATTCATACATGACTACTGGAGAAACCATAGCTTTGACCATAAGGACCTTTGTCAGCAAAGTGATGTCTCTTTTTTCATATGCTGTCTAGATTTGTCATAGCTTTTCTTCCAAGGAGCAAGTGTCTTTTAATTTCATGGCTGCAGTCATGGTCTTCAATGATTTTGGAGCCCGAGAAAGTAAAGTTTGTCACTGTTTCCATTGTTCCCCCATCTATTTGCCATGAAGTGATGGGACTGGATGCCCTGATCTTAGTTTTTTTTTGAAAGTTAAATTTTAAGCCAGCTTTCTTACTCTCTTCTTTCACTTTCATCAAGAGGCTCTTTGGTTCCTCTTCACTTTCTGTCATTAGGGTGGTGTCATCTGCATATCTGAGGTTACTGATATTTCTCCCTGCAATCGTGAGTCCAGCTTGTGCTTCATCCAGTCTGGCATTTCTCATGATGTACTCTGCATATAAGTTAAATAAGCAGGGTGACAATATACTGTCTTGATGTGCTCTTTTCCCAATTTGGAAGAAGTCTGTTTTTCCATATTCAGTTCTGACTGTTGCTTCTTGACCTGCATACAGGTTTCTTAGTAGTAAGGTGATCTGTTTAAGAATTTTCCATAGTTTGTTGTGATCCACACAGTTGAAGGCTTCAGCGAAGTCTATGAAGCAGAAGTAGAAGTTTCTCTGGAATTCCTTTGCGTTTTCTATAACCCAGTAGATGTTGGCGGTTTGATCCCTGGTTCCTCAGCTTTTGTAAATCCAGCTTGTACATCTGGAAGTGCTTGATTCATGTACTGCTAAAGCTGAGTATGAAGAATTTTGAGCATTACCTTGCTAGTAGTTGAAATGAGCACAATTGTATGGTACATTGAACACACTTTGACATTGCCTTTCTTTGGGATTTGAATGAAAATTGACCTTTTCAAGTCCTGTGGCCTCTGCTGAGATTTCCAAATTTGCTGGCATGTTGAGTACAGCACTTTAACAGCATCATCTTTTAGGGTTTTAAATAACTCAGCTGAAATTCCATCACCTCCACTAGCTTTGTTGGTAGTAATGCCTCCTAAGGCCGACTTGACTTTGCATTCCAGTATGTCTGTCTCTAGGTGAGTGATCACACCATTGTGGTTGTCTGGGTCATTAATACCTGTTATCTATAGTTTTTCTATGTATTCTTGCCACCTCTTAATCTTCTCTTCTTCTGTTAGGTTCTTACAGTCTCTGTCCTTTTTTTGTGTCCATCTTTGCAGAAAATATTCCCTTGATGTCTCTAATTTTCTTGAAGATCTCTAGTCTTTCCCATTCTATTATTTTCCTCTATTTCTTTGTATTGCTCACTTAAGAAGGGTTTCTTATCTCTCCTTGGTATTCTTTGGAACTCTACATTTGGATGGATAGATCGTTCCTTTTCTCCTTTGACTTTCACTTCTCTTCTCAGCTATTTGTAAAGCCTCCTCAGATAACCATTTTGCCTTTATTTTTCTTGGGGATGATTTTGATCACTGCCTCCTGTCCAGTGTTATGAATCTCTGTCCATAGTTCTTCTGACACTCTGTCAGCTCTAATTGCTAAAATCTATTTTTCACTTTCACTGTATAATCATAAGGGACTTGATTTAGGTCATACCTGAATGGCCTAGTGGTTTTCCCTACATTCTTCAATTTAAGTCTGAATTTTGAAATAAGGAATTCATGATCTGAGCCACAGTCAGCTCCTGGTCTTGTTTTTGCTGACTGTATAGAGCTTCTCCATCTTTGACCACAAGGAATATAACAGTCTGATTTTGGTATTGACCATTTGGTGATATTTATGTATAGGGTCAGCTCTTTGTTGTTGGAAGAGTGTGTTTGCTATGACCAGTGTGTTCTCTCAGCAAAACTCTGTTGGCTTTTGCCCTGCTTCATTTTGTACTCCAGGACCAAACTTGCCTATTACTCCAGGTATCTCTTGACTTCCTGCTTTTGCAATTCAGCCCCCTATGATAAAAAGGACATCTTTTTTTTTTTTTGGTGTTAGTTCTAGAATGTCATGTAGGTCTTTGTAGGACCATTCAACTTCAACTTCTTTGGCACTGATGGTTGGAGTGTAGACTTGAAAAGGCTATTCTTCCAGTAAAGACACATTCACAGATTTCAGGAATTAAAACATGGAAATTTATTTTTGAGGACCACCATTTCGAGGACCACCAAGAATGTCTGAAAGACTGTGACATCCAAGAAAAACCTAAGTAGACATGAGCACTAAATATAATCTGATATCCTGAATGGGGCCCTGGAAAAGACAAGGACACTAGGAAATAACTAATGAAATCTGAATAAAGAATTACTTTAGTTAATAATGATATACAATCATTAGTTTATCCATTGTAACAAATGAACCATTCTAATGCAAGATGTTAATAATAATGGAAATTGGGTATGGGGCATATGGGATCTAAAACTGTTCTAAAGCTCAAAGTCTACTTTAAAACAACTCTATGATTAATCCCTTATAACAATTCTGTCAAATAGAAATATAATGTAAACCACATATGTGATATTTTTTCCTAGAAGTCAGTTCAAAAAGTACAAAGAAATAAGTGAAATTAATATTAATAATACATTTCATTTTATGTAGCCTAATATATTCACGAAGCTTCCCAGGTGTCTCAGTGATAAAGAATCCACCTGCCAATGCAGGAGTCACAGAAGATACCAGTTCAATCCCTGGGTTGAGAAGTTCCCCTGGAAGAGGAAATGGCACCTCACTTCTGTATTCTTGCCTGAAAAATCTGATGGACAGAGGAGCCTAGTGGACTACAGTCCATGGAGTCGCAAAGAGTCAGACATGACTGACTGAGCACATACGCTGAGCTCATACACTGAGCACATACACACACATACACACAATATATGTCCAAAATAATATCATTTCAATAATTAATTGACATAAATATTATTAGCAACATTTATCACAATCTTTTCTTGGTAATATGTGTAGTTGTAGATGACACAGGTCATGATAGAACTACAATCTAATAACAATACTACAAATAATGCTCAAAGTGAAACATCACCCTAACTAAGTGAAGTTGTGTTCAGTGGGGAAAAAAAGTACATTGCTACAGCTTTTAAGTTTAAATTAATTAGATTATAAAATTCAAAATTATCCATATTTAAGCAATATTATATGATATTTGTCTTTGTCTGACTTACTTCACTCAGTATGACACTCTCTAGATACATCTGTGTTGTTGCAAATGGCACTATTTCATTCTTTTTAATAGTCCATTGTATATATGCATCACATCTTCCATATATGTGTGTGTATATATATATATATATATATATATATACATACATAGAATAAAAAATGATAAGTGAACTTATTTGCAAAATAGAAACAAACTCACAGACTTAGAGAATGAACTTACAGTTATGTGTGGGAGAAGTATAGACTGAGTTTGGGACTGACATGTGCACACTGCTATATTAAAATGGACAGCCAACAAGGAAGGACCTGTTGTATAACACAGGGGACTCTGCTCGATATTATATAACAATCTAAATGGGAAAAGAACTTGAAAAATAGGTACATGTGTGTATATATATACATATACACACATATATATGTGTATGAATCACTTTGCTGTACATCTGAAATTAACATAACATTATTAATCATCTATTTGTTGCTCAGTCCAAGTCATATCCAGCTCTGCAACCCCATGGACTCCAACACACCAGGCCTCCCTGTTCCTCACTATCTCCCAGAGTTTGCCCAAGTTCACATCCATTGAATCGGTGATCCCATCCAACCATCTCATCCTCTGTCACCCTCTTCTCCTCCTGTCCTCAATCTTTCCTAGCGTCAGGATATTTTCCAATGAGTCAGCTGTTTGCATCAGGTGGTCAAGGTATTGGAGCTTCAGCTTCAACATCAGTCTGTACAATGAATATTCAGGGTTAATTTCTTTAGGATTGACTGGTCTGATCTCCTTACTGTCCAAGGGGCTCTCCAGCATCTTCTCCAGCACCACAGTCCAGAAGTATCTCTTCTTCAGCCCTGAGCCTTCTTTATGGTCCACCTCTTATATCCATACATGGCTACTGGAAAAAATATAGCTTTTACTATATGTACCTTTGTTGGCAAACTGATGTTTTTGTTTTTTAATACTGTCTCAGTTTGTCATAGCTTTCTGCCAAGAAGCAGTCGTTCTAATTTCATGGCAGCAATCACCATCCACAGTGATTTTAGAGTGCAGGTAGAGGAAGTCTGTCACAGCTTCTACCTTTTCCCCTCCTATTTGACCTGAAGTAATGGGACTGAATGCCATGATCTTAATTTTTTTAATATTGAGTTTTAAGCTGGCTTTTTCACTCTTTTCTTTCACCCTCATCAAGAGGCTCTTTCGTTCCTCTTCACTTTCTGTCATTAGAGTGGTATTGTTTGCATATCTGAGATTATTGATATTTCTCCCAGCAATCTTGATTCCATCTTGTAACTCATCCAGCCTGGCATTTGGGTGATGTTCTCTGCATGTAAGTTAAATAAGCAGGGTGACAATATATAGCCTCTTTGTACTCCTTTCTCAATTTTAAACCAGTCAGTTTTTCCATATAAGTTTTTAACTGTTGCTTCTTGACCTGCATACAGGTTTCTTAGGAGACCAATAAGGTGGCCTGGTATTCCCATCTCACTGAATTTTCTACAGTTTGTTATGATCCACATAGTCAAAGACTAGCATAATCAATGAAACAGAAGTAGACGTTTTTCTAGAATTCCTTTGCTTTGTCTATGATCCAGAAAATGTTGACAATTTCATCTCTGATTCCTCTGCCTTATCTAAACCCACCTTGTACATCTGGAAGTTCTTGGTTCACTTACTGCTGAAACCTGGCTTGAAGTATTTTGCACATAACCTTACTAGCATGAGAAATGAGTACAATTGTCCAGGAGTATGAATATTCTTTAGTACTGCCCTTCTGGAAAATTGGGATAAAGGTTGCCTTTTTCCAGTCCTGTGGCCACTTCTGGTTTTTCCAAATTTGCTGACATAATGAGTGCAGCACTTTAATAGCATCATCTTTTAGGATTTTAACTCCAGCTCTGCTGGAGTTCCATCACCTCCGCTATCTTAATTGGCAGCAGTGCTTCCTAAGGCTCACTAGACTTCACACTCTAGGATGTCTGGCTCTAGGTGAGTGACAACACCTTCATGGTTTGCCAGGTCATTAAGAGTTTTTTTGTACAGTTCTTCTGTGTATTCTTGCCATCTCTTCTACTTCTATTAGGTCTTTACTGTTTCTGTCTTTTTTTCTGCCCATCTTTGCATGAAATTTTCCTTTGATATCTCCAGTTTTCTTGAAGAGATCTCTAGTCTTTCCCGTTCTGTTGTTTTCTTCTACTTCTTTGCATTTTTCATTGAAGAAGGCCTTCTGTCTCTCCTTGGTATTCTCTGGAACACAGCATTCAGTTCAGTATACCTTTCCCTGTTTTCTCTTGCTTTCTACTTCTCTTCTTTCCTCAGCTATCTGTAAAGCCTCCTCAGACAACCACTTTGCCTTCCTGCATTTCTTTTCTTTGGGGTGGTTTTGGTCAGAGTCACCTGTGCAGTGTTACTAACCTCCGTCCATAGTTCTTCAGGCACTCTTGTTTACCAATTCCTTGAATCTATTCATCACCTCCACTGCGTACTCATAGGGGATTTGATTTAGGTCGTACTTGACTGGACTAGTGGTTTTCCCTGCTTTCTTTAACTAAAGCCTGAATTTTGCTGTAAAAGCTGATGATCTGCAATCATCAGCTCATCATGTCAGATCATCAGATTATTAATCATCTATACTCCTATATAAAATAGAAAATCAAAAAGTAAAGTGAAGTGCAATTTAAAAAAATTCAAAATTTCATTTCTCAGACTTGCAAGCTACATTTCAAGTGCTTAACCTCACTGAACAGGATAACTCCAAATGTGTTCCTTGTTGTTGGTTTCTATGATCTACTGTATAACAAACTACCCCTTCCCCCCAAAATTATTGCCTTAAAATAACAATAGCTTGTTATATCTCATAATGCTTTGAGTTGACCTTGCAATAATTTTCTCTCCTTGCTTTATGTCTCTCATGCTGATGATGTTACAGAACCACTGGGGCTGGAATATCCAAAATGGCCTTATCACAGGTCTGGCTCTTTGGCTGGGAGAGCTGGAAGACCAGGCTGAACTAGGCCTCTCTCTCCTGCCCTGAAGCCTCAGGACCTCTGCTGTGGTCTCTCCAGTAAGATGGCCAGATTTAATATATCTGTGGTTCAGGGCTCCCCAGAGCTCAAAATAGAACCTTCTAGACCTTCTTAAGGATTAGATGTAAGACTTGCCACAGTGTCCCTTGTGTACTGTTTCAATGTTATTGTTTAAAGATTTATTATTTAATGTGAGTCATGGAGCCAGCAGATTCAAGATGGGAGGAAAATACACAATGGCATAAACACCAAGAGACTTGGAGACTAGTGTTCTTGAGTGTTGGTTCAGTCTTCAACAAGTATTTATTTCATGAGGGTTGTCACTATTAATTCTCATAATCATGTACTATCACTCCAAAGTAACAGAGATACAGAAGTTAAGAAACATGCTCAAGCAAGGGTTCCTCAGCAAGTGGGGAACATGGGCTACAAACCCAGGCACTTTGGATTCCTGAGCCCCTGCCCATTTTGTTCATTGTTTCAGTGTTAAACTTTTTTATATAAACAACTTTTAAGGACAAAAATTTAGTCCTACTAAGAAATATTTTAAATGCTTGATGTTATGCTTGTTATGCTTAAAGAAGTTCTCGTTAACTGAAACTTCTTATGGTCACAGGATTATTTACATTTGCGGTGGAAAGATCTGACTCTCTCTTCTATCTCGTGCTTGCTCTTGTTCTCTTTCTTTTCATGGATAAATTGTGATGGTTGTGTGAAAATTTCTGCTTGCTTTACACAAACTTTTCACTTAGAAATTTCAGTAAAATGCATTTTTATCTGATCACCCAGAGCTCTTTCTGCTGACCCTAAATTCTTTCTTATCCTTCATAATCACTGAAGACTCATCAGTGACATTACTATTTCCGTGTAATATAATATGTTTGCATTCCATATTTTCCTTAGGCAGAGAAATCAACTATGACAAAGTAATGACCTTAACATAACTGTCATTAACAAGAAGGTTACAGTGTTCTCACCAGAATAATAGAGCCAGAAATAATCCTCTCTTGTAATTCTACATCTTACTTTGCTCTGAGCTCTTTAAGCATAACAAATAATCATGCCTTATTAAGCACCTGCTCAGTGAAGTTGGGGAATCAGACTATGGTGACATTAAATCCTGACCTTTGACTTCTTCTGTCAGATGTCAGAATGATTATTTCTACTGGGTCTTGGTTTGACGTTAGGGAGCAATTGGCTAATCCTCAGATTCTCCAAACTTGCTCTCTGGTCTCTTGCTAATGCTCATCTTGTTCTGAGTCTTAGATTTATTATGATTTACTCACCTTGTGGAGTAACAGTATCTCCTTTTATCTTAAAGGGAGCAGCATCTATATTGTTTTGAGTCCTAGTTCTCAAGAGAACTCAGGGGAAAACTTTAAAAGCTTATAAGTGGGTTTTTATCTCTTCCCTTTGTTGACTTTCCTAATATAGGATTTGGACAAGTGGCTAAGTGAAGAGATGTGTAAAAGGAAAAGACTCTGTGCCTAATTAGTTGGAACAGCTTCCACAAGGGGTGAATATTAGAATAACATCATATCCAGAAAAAGAACTATGGATTTGATAACTTTTCCAAACAATGGGCCTAACATTTGTTTTAAAATGTAATCACTGGGCCTTTAGTATTTTAAAAGCATAGTTGAAGTTGGCATTGCCATTAAATTACAAATGTGATGAAGTCCAGAATTGTGAACAATGTCAGCCCAGATTATATACAAAAGGAAGTGTGAGGAAAAGTATGGGAAAAAATTTGGTAGACTAGATAGGAGAGAAGAACCTTGGGGAAAAGATCTACTCAAGCAGAAAATTTAAGAAAAGTGAAACTCACCTTAATTTATCATCTATTATGTGTCAGACACTGTATTGAGCATGTCATAAATAAACAGGAAAATGGGCAATAGCAGTAACATCCCACTAAAAGGAGCTAGAACAGAAAGAGTAGAATAGGAGAGAGCAGCATTGAAATAATGAATTTATATCTGGAATTTGCTAAGAACACCTGAACTTCTAGAGCACAACTTCTATTACAGAAAACCCCTAAATAGGACACAGTGCGTGTATGTTTGTATGCTTAGTTATGTCCAACTCTTTGCAACCCACTGGACTATAGCCCGCCAGGCTCCTTTGTTCAAGGAATTTTCAGGCAAGAATACTGGAGTGGGGATCTTCCTGATCCGGGTTGGACCCACATCTCATTGTGTTTCCTGCATTGGCAAGCAGAGCCTTTACCACTAGTGCCACCTGGAAGCCGCAGGGCACAACAGAAATCTACATCCAGCTATAAAAATTTCAATAGGGCCAAGCAGCCCTTCTCCTACTTTAAGGCACTTTACTAAGCTTCATCAATCTGAATTTGCTTACAGTTCACTCATTCCTTTTTTACGGAAGCTATACACAGTGTTTCTCTTCTTTGCTGCCATGAGCTGATGCTTGTTTGCCAGTAACAATTTTAGGAATTTTGTGGGTTGTTCATCCATGTATCTTAATACAATCCTTTTAAGGAACTGAAGTGAAGGCTGCTAAAGAAAGAGTTCAGGGCTTCCCCGATGGCTCAGTGGTAAAGATCCTGCCTGCCAATGCAGGAGAAACAGATTTGATCCCTGATCCAGGAAGCAAAGATCCCACATGCCAAGGTGTAACTAAGCCTGTGTGCCATGTTACTGAGCCTGTGCTATAAAGCTGCTGAAGCCCATGTACGCAGAATCCGTACTCTGCAACAAGAGAAGCCACTGCAGTGAGAAGGCTGCTCACTGCAACGAAGAGTAGCACCCTTTCGCCACAACTAGAAAAAGCCCGCGCACAGCAACAGAGACCCAACACAGCCAAAATTAAATAAATAAATAAAATTATATTTATAAAGAGTCTAGGTTCCGTACCTAACAAGATTCCTGAAGAGGAGGGAGAAAAAGATAGAAGACAAGAGCTGCATGGTAGTTGGAGAGACGGTAGCAGGAGAAACAATAGGGTTTCCCTGGTGGCTCAGCAGTAAAGAATTTGCCTTCAGTGTAGAGATGCGGCTTCAATCCCTGGGTTGGGAAGATCGCCTGGAGGAGGGCATGGCAGCCCACTCCAGTACTCTTGCCTGGAGAGAATCCCATGGACAGAGGAGCCTGGTGAGCCACAGCCCATAGGGTCACAAAGAGTCAGTCACAAATGAAGCAACTGAGCACACAGGCAGGAGAGACGATAAAATTGGAAAACTTGAAGCGTCCTTAGTGGTTTTGTCCAGTTCTACAGAACTAAGTGCGCCATGATCAGTACTGGTTACTGAATAAGTCAAGTGTTCAAGGCCAGTGACTCCATATCTTTTCATGTCACAGCTGGCTCATGAAATGTATGGCAAGGAGGGATGAATAGATGTGGTTACTTGCAGCTGGAGAGGATTGACTTTCAGGGTTCCAGCCAACTCTAGATCCTAGGGGTGCCCAAAGGATGAGCAGTTGAGTTTCTGACAACCTGCATGTGTTGTGGCCCACTGCGTGGGAAGCACTAACCTAAATCATGAAATATGCCTGACACATACTTTTCTTCAGGTCTGTCATTAACATATTCTAACCTTTATGTATTCTGTACAGATGGTGCTTTGAAGAGGGGGATGGTGAAAATGCTTCCCTTCTTTAGGTGGAGTCAGCTTCTTAGAACCTACTGCTTGGCACAGGTTACAGGTGCTGGATTCAATCCCTGCTCATTCATCCACTGTGTGCTTTATATCATTATGTCTGCTCAGCATTCCACTGTCTTCTTTCACTCAGCTGATTTTAGGCAATCTCCAATCTAATGGTCACTGACCACCTTTTACCTTTACTTTTAAATTTATGGATTCTGCTTCTTGTCTTCATGAAATCTACTTTTGGCTCAAATTTCTCTTTATCAATCTGCTCAGGTTTCAGAGTTCTATATTCTCTTGAATAAACTTGAAAAGGAGAAAAATAAAAGAAATCTGAAATTTTCTCTTCCCCATTATCTTTAGTGTTGCCATTTTTGTTTTGATTTGTTTTTTGTCCAACTAATTCATGTAATATCACAGCCTCTGATGAGTCAAACTGGGATCAAAGCCCACCAGCCATGACATCCAAAAACAGACTTTATTTGCCTTGCTATCAACATGTGGATTTTCTGGAGAAGTTTTGGGGGATGGGTGATGCTTATTGTAATATTAGGGTTTGGCCTATGTGATTCCACAAAAGGATGGGGAAAATGGAAGTCTATTTTGGAGTGATTACTCTCAGGAAACAGAGCAGTTCAGTTATAGTTGTCTTAGTCATTTTTATCTGGAAAGAGAAAGGATTAAAGTCAAGCTCAAGTTGTCATTGATAAAGAAGCCGTTGTCCCTTGTGATAATTAGCAGAAGGGCTGTTATTTTTATAGTTCTGGGTATCCTTGTCTCTGTTTTGTTTCAGGCATAATCACTGAGTGGCCTCATCTGTCTTGTCCACCATAGTCACCAGGTGGCCGGGTTTGAGTATTGTTTATACAGACATACCTTTGAGATATTTCAGGTTCCTTTCCAGACCACAGCAACAAAGTGAATATTGCAATAAAATGAATCATATGCAGTTTCTAGTTTTTCAGTGAATATAAAAAGGATGTCTGTACTGTACTATCGTCAGTGAAGTGTGGAATAACATTGTTTAAAAAAAGTATGTCTGTACCTTTAGTTGAAAAATACTTTGTTGCTAATCATCATCCAAGCCTTTAGCAAGTCATAGTAGTAACATCAAAGATCACTGATCACAGATCACCATAATAAATATAGTAACAATAAAAAAGTTTGAAATGTGAAAATTGACAGATTGTGACACAGAGACGTAAAGTGAGCAAATGTTGTTTGAAACATGGCACTAATAGACTTGCTTAATTGTCATGAAATTTCAATTTGTAAAAAAATGTAATATCTGCTGAAGGCAATAAAGTGAATCATAATAAAATGAGGTACAGCAGTATTCTGCAAGCATAGTTTATGCACGGTTGGAGACATTAGATCTAGCTACCAGCTCATAACTGCCAGACCTCCAACTTTTTCAGTGCAGAATCCTTTTATTCATATGATTATAGTTCTTGTTCCCCTGTTATTGTTTGCCCCTCCCTTTAAGCCTCCCTTTAATCAGACTACTGATTCACAATCAAGTCAGAAGATGAGAAAATCCTGTCATATATTGATGGGTCTCTTCCTGAAATCTTCAGATCTATCTAAAGAGAAAAGGAAAACAGAGCTACTGTGAATTTACTTTGTAATGTCAGAGCTCTCACTTGGGGAATGAAGACAGAGTCAAGAGTCAGAGAAGTCACAGCATGGAATCTCCTATGAAGCTATCCTGTCCTGTGGCATAAATGAGCCTTGTAGGGTCTGCAGTCTGGCTTGGCTGTACAAATCGACAGCCTCCAATTATCTGCTTTTTGGATTGATAATCCTTCCCACCTTAAATTGCACTTGTTGTTTCTATTATGTGTAGGTGATATTAGTGGAGTTTGTCAGTACTCTGAACTTCAGTAATAAAGGGAAAATCCCAAGTATTTTTACCATGCTCTCCTTTAAACTTATCCCATCTGTCTAGATAAAACAGTTTCTGAAATTTCTGGGAGGTCTTCAGTAATAGACTTCTTTAGTTTTCTATACTGATGTAACTTTTTCTTCTTTTTATATCCTGTTGGTAATTTCCATGGGAGGTGGTGGGGAGAGAAGAATAATTTCTTCAGGAGATAGTCATCACACTCTGTTATCTGGAGAAATGTTTGTGATTTCTAGAGAATGAAAGAGAAAAGATATATCTTCCAGGAGTATTTTTTTTTCACATGCAAATGGTTGTAGTTGCTGCAAAATTTCATCACCCAAACTTCTCAGGCAAATTTCCCTTTTGAAATAGGAGATGAACTGATTGTAATAAATAGACTTAAAAAAGATCTCAGTACCCTTATGGAAGCCTCAGTTGTCCTGCCATGGAGCCCAGCATTCCAACATACACTAATCTAGTGACAGCCAACTTTTAAACCTGCTGACCTGTTCTTAAGGAAGATTTTTATCAATAGAAGCTAAATCAAGTTAAAGCTAAATTGCCAACATTCGTTGGATCATCGAAAAAGTAAGAGAATACCAGAAAAGCATCTACTTCTGCTTTATTGATTACTCTAAAGCATTTGACTGTCTAGATCAGAGCAAACTGTAGAAAATTTTTCAAGAGATGGGAACACCAGAACACCTTACCTGCCTCCTGAGAAATTTGTATGCAGGTCAAGAAGCAACAGTTAGAGCTGGACATAGAACAACATACTGGTTCCAAATAGGGGAAGGAGTACATCAAGGCCGTATATTGTCACCCTGCTTATTTAACTTATATGCAGAGTACATCATGCGAAATGCTGGGCTGGATGAAGCACAAGCTGGAATCAAGATTGCCGGGAGAAATATCAGTAACCTCAGATATGCAGATGACACCACCCTTATGACAGAAAATGAAGAACTAAAGAGCCTCTTGATGAAAGTTAAACAGGAGAGTGAAAAGCTGGCTTAAAATTCACTGATTCATGTCAATGTATGGCAAACCATTACAATATTGTAAAGTAATTAGCCTCCAACTAATAAAAATAAATGAAAAAAAAATTCAACATTCAAAAAATGAAGATCATGGCATCAAGTCCCATCATTTCATGGCAAATAGATGGGAAAACAGTGGAAACAGTGAGAGACTTTATTTTTGTGGGCTCCAGATGGTGCAGATGGTGACTGTAGCCATGAAATTAAAAGATGCTTGCTCTTTGAAAGAAAAGCTGTGACCAACCTACACAGCATATTAAAAAACAGAGACATTACTCTGCCAACAAAGGTCCATCTAGTCAAAGCTATGGTTTTTCCAGTAGTCATGTACTGATGTGAGAGTTGGACTATAAAGAAAGCTGAGCCCCGAAGAATTGATGCTTTTGAACTGAGGTGTTGGAGAAGACACTTGAGAGTCCCCTGGACTGCAGGGAGATCCAACCCGTCCATCCTAAAGGAGATCAGTACTCAGTGTTCATTGGAAGGATTGATGCTGCAGCTGAAACTACAATAGTTTGGCCACCTGATGTGAAGAACTGACTTATTGGAAGTGACCCTGATGCTGGGAAAGATAGAAGGCAGGAGGAGAAGAAGACGACAGAGGATGAGATGTTTGGATGGCATCACCAATTCGATGGATGTGAGTTTGAGCAACCTCCTGGAGTTGGTGATGGACAGGGAAGCCTGGTATGCTGCAGTCCATGGGGTTTCAGAAGAGTCAGACATGACTGAGTCACTGAAATGACTGATGCTTCAAACTTCCTCCCTTCTCCCATCCCCAAAATCCTAATCACTTGTCCTTGATCCCAGTGAATGTTATTAAAAGAATGTAGGCATTTCCGTGACATGCTCAGAAAAACACAGTTTACAAGTAAGATAGGGAGGCCGCAATTTCCACATCCATCAGTGCCTGATCAAAGCAAAGTACCTTAAAATCATTTCTATTCTTGTCATTGTTCACGAATTTAGATGTCATTGATAAAGACAGATTTCTTTTAACTGGCGTGTTATCTAAATGCTCTCAGAAAGACAATCATGGACTTTAAAAAAATGAGGAAAAACTTTGAAAGTCATCTGGCTTATAAATGGGTCTAAAAATAACATGAAAGATGTGTTTCATGCTCAACTAAACTTGTTAAACACATGACCCCTGAAAGTTAAATTGCAGCCTTTATTTAGAGTCTCATTTATAAATATACACTGTGGATTTTCAAGGCCTGATATAAAATACAGTATTTCTCAAACTTATATGATCACTCACCCTCTTTCAGTTTCATACCTGTTAATATTTTTTAGAAGAATATTCTAAAAAGTACTGTTTGGAAAACTCATATTTATCCACACATTCTCATTTTTCTGAAAGAAATCTGGTAGAATTAATCTATTAGAGTCAGTTCCCAGAATAGCACCCAGGATCATGATTTCCAACCTAATTTCCACTATATCACACACTTCAAAGATGTACACATATCAACACTAGATAAGCATTGTTGAACACACTTATCTATATAAAATTATATTGTATCTTTACTATTTTCTAATTTATTAAACAGTTGTTTCATTGTCTAATGAACTTCCAATCAAGTAAAGAGTCCAAAATTGCCAAAGCTGCTATGTTTTATTCAGCAGCTTTGTTTATATTTGACTCTCTTTTAGTATAAACCAAATGATGCAAGTGATAGGAATCAATATGTTGATTGATTTTGTTTAAATCTTTGATTATAGTCAGCAAAATATGGTCAAATAGCTCATGTTAGTCTATAACATGTTTCTCTTCATTCCCACAACTGTGCATTTAATCTGAGTCCAATGTTTATATATCTACTGCCTATTTGGAATAAAGCATTGATTGAAGCCCCGTTTATAAATAAGCAGTTTTGCTATTAGTCAAATTTTACATTTCAATAATATACAGACTGTATTAGTTTCTTGGAGGAAAGTATTGATGGAAAGCCATTATGAGAGCACTTAACTCATTAAACAGAACTAGGTATGTTTGTAACTATTAAAGACTGATTCAGGGAAAAAAATAACACTGTTTTTATGCAAAGATTTTTTGGAACTTTCTTCTAAAGGCTTTTAAACTATGTGGTATATTGAATTGTAAGTGAACTTTTATCAAATTGGTAATAACACAGAAAGTAAAATATGCTTTAAAATCTGATTATTTCCATTACAGAAAATTATTTTTTCAAATCAAGATAACATTTGGATTAATATAACCATCTTGTGCAATAATTACATTGTTGTAGTGCTTTCACAGGGAATGCTTCAAGATTATTTGTTATAAAAAAGGGAGTTTTTGATTTCAGTATCACAAACACTATAGACGAAATTATCAATTTCTAGTGTACATAAAAGAAACCTATTTATTTTTCTTGCTTGTGATTCTCACACATGGATTTCTTGGTCTTCAAGAAACCTGATAACCTGTGGTGTAAAGAAACAGAAGCTTCCTCCCATCTTTCTCCATGTATGTTGCTCCTTAGCATGCTTCTCCTTTCTATGTAGTTAAAATCTTTCTTCAAGTTCCTACCTGACTCCCAGGTAAATACAATGTAAAACTAGTTCTAGCCTTTACATGTTCTTTTTCCCTGGACTCAGTCTTTAGTTATTCATCCCTATGAAGAATCCCACAGTGAGCCATCACTGCCCGATGATTAGGATGGCCAAACTGTGGAACAGTGACACCAATGCTGGTGAAAATGTGAAGTAACAGGGAATCTTACTCATTTATGGTGGGAATATAAAATGGTACAGCCACTTTGGAAAATAGTTTGGCAGTTTCTTACAAAACTAAATATATTTTTACCGCATAATCCAGTAGTCACACTCCTTGGTATTGACACAAAACAAAGGAGTTTAAAACTTAAGTCCACACAAAACCTGCATGCAGATGTTTATAGCACCTTTATTCATAATTGCTAGAATGTAGAAGCACCCTAGATGTCCTTAAGTAGGTGAATGGATAAATAAGAGATAGTACATACAAGCAGTCAAATATTATTCAACAGTAAAATAAATGAGCTATAAAGCCATAAAAAACAAAGAAACTTAAATGCATATTACTAAGTGAAAGAAACCAATCTGAAATTAATTGAAGAATTTGCTATTTTAAGAATTCACTATTTTAGGAATTCACTATTTCAAAATTCAAATTCAAAAATGCAAAAATCAGAATTCCACACAATCTGAAATTAATTCAAGAAGAATTCACTATTAATCATCAGTGTCAGAGTTGGTAGAAAGAGTAAATAAGAAAAAATAATGAATGTATGTTGGAATTATCACCTCTTACATTACAGGTTATCATAAGAAAACTAAGTGATTTGAGGAATACAAGGAAATGGAAGAAATATATACAACAATTATAGCAACATCATCTTGAACCATGGCTGTAAAAGAAAGGAGACTTGAAGAGATGTAACCAGAGAATATAGTCAAGAAAGAAGTAATGTTGAAATTTGATGCTGTAAGTTCTTGGTGACTGGAATGCAAAAGTAGGAAGTCAAGAAATACCTGGAGTAACAGGCAAATTTGGCCTTGGCAGATTGAAGCAGGGCAAAGCCTAACAGAGTTTCGCCAAGAAAATGCACTGGTCATAGCAAACACCCTCTTCCAGTGACACAAGAGAAGACTGTATACATGGACATCACCAGATGGTCAATACTAAGATCAGATTGATTATATTCTTTGTAGCCAAAGATGGAGAAGCTCTATACAGTCAGCAAAAGCAAGACTGGGAGCTGACTGTGGCTCAGATCATGAACTCCTTATTGCCAGATTCAGACTTAAACTGAAGAAAGTAGGGAAAACCACTAGACCATTCAGGTATGACCTAAATCAAATCCCTTATGATTATACAGTGAAAGTGAGAAATAGATTCAAGGGATTAGATCTGATAGGCAGAGTGCCTGAATAACTATGAACGGAGGTTTGTGACATTGTACAGGAGACAGGATCAAGACCATCCCCAAGAAAAAGAAAGGGAAAAAGGCAAAATGGTTGTCTGAGGAGACCTTACAAAAAACTGTGAAAAGAAGGGAAGCAAAAAGCAAAGGAGAAAAGGAAAGATATTCCCATTTGAATACAGAGTTCCAAGGAATAGCAAGGTGAGATAAGAAAGCCTTCCTCGGTGATCAATGCAAAGAAATAGACAAAAACAATAGAATGTGAAAGACAAGAGATCTCTTCAAGAAAACTTGAGATACCAAGGGAACTTTTCATGCAAAGATGGGCTCGATAAAGGACAGAAGTGGTATGGACCTAACAGAAGCAAAAGATATTAAGAAGAGGTGGCAAGAAAACACAGAAGAACTGTACAAAAAAATCTTCACAACCTAGATAATCACGATGGTGTGATCACTCACCCAGAGCCAGACATCCTGGAATGTGAAGTCAAGTGGGCCTTAGGAAGCATCACTACAAACAAAGCTAGTGGAGGTGATGGAATCCCAGCTGAGTAGTTCAAATCTTAAAAGATGATACTGTGAAAGTGGTGCACTCAGTATGTCAGCAAATGTAGAAAACTCAGCAGTGGCCATAGGACTGGAAAAGGTCAGTTTTCATTCCAGTGTCAAAGAAAGGTAATGGCAAAGAATGTTTAACCTACTGCACAATTGCACTCATCTCACCTGCTAGCAAAGTAATGCTCAAAAGTCTCCAAGCATAGGCTCAACAGTACATGAACCGTGAACGTCCAGATGTTCAAGCTAGATTTAGAAAAGTCAGAGGAACCAGAGATCAAATTGCCAACATCTGTTGGATCATGAAAAAGTGAGAGAGTTCCAGAAAAACATCTATTTCTGCTTTATTGACTATGCCAAAGCCTTTGACTGTGTGGATCACAGCAAACTGTGGAAAATTCTGAAAGAGATGGAAACACCAGACCACCTGACCTGCCTCCTGGGAAATCTGTATGCAGGTCAGGAAGCAACAGTTAGAACTAGACATGGAAGAACAGACTGGTTCCAAAATAGGAAAGGATTACATCAAGGCTGTATATTGTCATCGTGTGTATTTAACTTATATGCAGGGTACATCATGAAGAAGTGCTGGACTAGATGAAGCACAAATGGAATCAATATTGCTAGGAGAAATATCAATAACCTCAGATATGCAGATGACACCACCCTTAAGGCAGAAAGTGAAGAAGAACTAAAGAGCTTCTTGATGAAAGTGCACGAGGAGAGTGAAAAGCTTAGCTTAAAACTCAACATTCAGATAGTTAAGATCATGGCATCTAGTCCCACCACTTCCTGGCAGATAGATGGGGAAATAATGGAAACAGTGATAGACTTTATGTTTGGGGGCTAAAAGTCAATGCAGATGGTGACTGCAACCCTGAAATTAAAAGACGCTTGCTCCCTGGAAGAAATATTATGATGAACCTAGACAGCATATTAAAAAGCAAAGACATTACTTTACCAACAAAGGCCCACCCAATCAAGCTATGGTTTTTCCAGTAGTCATGTATGGATGTGAGATTGGACTATAAAGAAAGGTGAGTGCCAAAGAATTGATGCTTTTGAACTGTGGTGTTGGAGAAGACTCTTGAGAGTCCCTTGGACTGCAAGGAGATCCAACCAGCCCATCCTAAAGGAGACCAGTCCTGGGTGTTCATTGGAAGGACTGATGCTGAAGCTGAAACTCCAATACTTTGGCCACCTCATGGGAAGAGTTGACTCATTGGAAAAGACCCTGATGCTGGGAGGGATTGGGGGCAGGAGGAGAAGGGGATGACAGAGGATGAGATGGCTGGATGGCATCACCGACTTGATGGACATGAGTTTGAGTAAACTCTGGGAGTTGGTGATGGACAGGGAGGCCTGGCGTGCTGTGATTCATGGAGTCGCAAAAAGTCGGACACAACTGAGTGACTGAACTGAATTGAACTGAATAATTATAGAAGGTAATATTTATTTAATGCAATCTTCATTAAAGTCTCTTAACAATACAATAAAGTAAATACTATTTTAACTTTATTAATGAAAAAACTAAGAATTCCAGAGATTAAGTTTTCCAATGATATTTTCTTTTACACATAATTTTATAGACACAGTTGGTACTAGTTAAAAGGACTTGAGAAATACTAATTTGTTTAACTCCCATAACCTCATGTGAAATGGACTGTTTTCATCCAGATTTTACAGATAAGGTAACTTAAGGCGCAGAGAGATGATATAACTTGTCAAAGCCACACGAAGGCAGAGATGGGGTTTAAAGCTAAGCCAATTGGGTCTAAATCATTCTGTGTTCCCTTGCAGCTGCAAGTTGATAAAAGCAAGCTAGCCCTGATGCTAAAGCCCAACTCTTAAACTATGCTCTGAGAACATCTGTATGACATTATTTCAGTGAAGAAATTATACTTAGGATAATTTAGGTAACAAAAAATTAAATAGTCATACTAATTTTCATGTTGCAGTATAAGAATTCTTATTAATTGAATTTGTTTTTTCTTTTCTTCTGAGATGATGTCCATCCTTCTCATTCTTTGGATTAATCTCAAAGATTTGGAAAATGCCTTCATGGAGTTAGGAATAAACTGGGTAGTAGCTGGGACACAGGTTAAAATATTCATGTTCATAAATTCAGTTAGTAATGTTACAGTTATTTATTCATATTTGGAAAATTAAAACCTTCCTTTTTATAAATAGTTACTTTTGTGTTTTAACATTACCCTTTCAGCTAAGATCAACTGTGGTTTTTAAAGTATCAAGTAAATATCAAATGAAGATTCCTTTTTACATCTGAGAGAGTCTGTTGGTCAAAAGTTAAGGCTCTTCTGCTTAGAAGTAGAACTTAGGTGAATTATGGCTCCATTTTAGGAGGGATATTAGACAGAAAACCTTTGCTGGAAGCTCAGAGGATTTCAATCCATTTTTCCTTTTGGCATAGATTGCTTTTTTCTCCAGGCAGCCAAGTCTGTAATCAGGATGTATGTCAGTAACACTATCAGTTGGAGCAGGCTGTGCTTTTCTGCAGAACAGCGTTTGTGTATATTCTGTGCTGACCAAGGTGCAGGACTGGTTACACCCAAACATTGAGCACAGGAGAGTGGAGCGGATTCCAAAAGAAAGTTGCAGGCAATTACTATCATGACTATTTATAAAGAAAATGAACTAGAGAGAACACCTTGTCCTAAAATTTCAACTGACTAGGAACAAATATAGAAAAAAATAAAAGATAAGGGAGGGGTGAATAATAATGTTCTAAACTGTAAGTTTCTGGTGAATGAAAGCCTGACAATTTTACACCAATATTTTATGTTTTTTTTTTTAATTTCAAATTGTCTTCTGTCATTTTTTTTAAGAAGGGTTTATTATGCGAACACATTGTGAATTAATATGTGCTACATAATCATCCAGTATTACAAATAAAGAGTAAAATAATGCAGTTTTATTAACTGTGTTTTATTAACACAGTTTTATTTGTATCTTTACTTTCCCCTTGGACCTTACTTTGAACTGGAGATATCCCGAAAGCAATAGGATTAGACATATTTCATCAGGAAAAAATCTCCTCAGAAACAGAATCTAAACTCCTCAGATGTGTGTGTGTGTGTGTGTCTGTGTGTGTGTGTATGTAGGGAATCTTTACTCATTATTCTGACTTATTGTGTTTCGAAGATGTGTGAGGTAAGAAATAAATCTGGCCAGGGAAAAGAAAGCAAAAAGTGCATGAAAATGTCAATGCTTTTCTAAGAGGACCTTAGTATGCTAGGATGTTAACAGATACCTCTCTCTTGCTCTTCCTGAAATCATCTCCCATATGATTTTCAGAGTTCTTTCTAGCCTAGTAAAACTCTACAATATCCTTCCTGGCGATGAGTCCACAGCTTAGCCACAGTTGTTGAACCTCATACTTATTTGACTGAGTAGACATAAAGACATGCAGTGAGTAGTAGGCATCAAGTGTATGTTTAGCTGCATATCACACTCATAGACATAAAACATGCCCACGTCCAATAGATGTTATGGGATTTTGACACAAAAAGAATTAAAAGAAGTCTAGTGATCAGAGGAAGGGCAATGGGATAAGATAATAAGGAAGATGGAATTGATGAGACAAACAATAGTAGAGATTATGGCTAGAAAATTAACATGGAATAAAACCTGGATGAGAAACCAAGTGTAAGTAAGGCCAGAAATTGTCTCATTATATGGCCCTCAAGTTCTGAGATTGATTTGGAAGTGATGTAAACACCAGAATCTGGGGCTGTAGGTGTGAGATAGAGAGAATTACATTACATAAACTGTAGGGAAAGAATCTGCTTGCATTGCGGGAGGCATGGGTTTGATCCCTGGGTTGGCAAGATCCCCTGGAGGAGGGCATGGCAACCCACTCCAGTATTCTTGCCTGGAGAACCTCCATTGACAGGGGAGCCTGGCAGGCTACTGACCATGGGGTTGTATAGAGTTGGACACGACTAAAGCGCTAAGCACATAGTGGAGTTAGAGTGAGAAAACACTTCTTTCTTCTCCAGGAAAAGAAATAATCCTCAGCTGGAAGGATCCCAGGGATGAAAACTAATATGTAAATTAAATAATGGTACCTCTTACATCCAGGGGACAGACCTGGAGTGACTGTGCTGAAGGTGAGAAAGAAGGAAGGATGGGGCTACAGCCATGGAGATGACAGAGATCCTAAGTCCTCTCCTTCATCACTGTTAGATTCAGACTCAGTTTTTCTAGGAAAACCAATTGAAACATCTCTAGAAAGTTTGCTTAGCACTAATTTTTTTTTCCTGCAAAATAACCAGCTCTAGTCAAGTTTCCACTCATTTCCAGGTGTACTTAATGGTCTTGACAGTGTGATATGGAGTTGTTAGAAACTCTCCTCTGACAATAGACCAATTCCTGTCTTTCATCCACTATGATGTTTGACACTTCTGTTTTTAGAAATATGAAGGGTTTTCCAAGAATAAATACTTCTATCTCTTTTTAAATTAAAATATGTTTTATATATTTCTCAAAGGAAAGAGACTCAGCTGCAAATTTATTCAACCTCCCCCTTATCTATATTACACCTCTACCTATTCTTATCCATTAAAACTGTATCTTAAAATTTGAAGCTAATCTGTCCATTTATGCTCTTGACCTCATCCACTTCTGTCTTCACCAAGAAATTCAGTCACTTCAGTCGCTCAGTCGAGTCCAACTCTTTGAGACCCATGGACAGCAGCATGTGTTTGAACCACAGTTCAAAAGCATCAATTCTTGTGCACCAGCTTTCTTCACAGTCCAGCTCTCACATCCATACCTGACCACTGGAAAAACCATAGCCTTGACTAGACTGACCTTTATTGGCAAAGTAATGTCTCTGCTTTTTAACATGCTATTTAGCTTGGTCATACCTTTCCTTCCAAGGAGTAAGCATCTTTTAATTTCATGGCTGCAATCACCATCTGCAGTGATTTTGGAGCCCAAAAAATAAAGTCTGACACTGTTTCCACTGTTTTCCCATCTATTTCCCATGAAGTGATGGGACCGGATGCCATGATCTTTGTTTTCTGAATGTTGAGCTTTAAGCCAACTTTTTCACTCTCCTCTTTCACTTTCATCAAGAGGCTTTTTAGTTCCTTTTCACTTTCTGCCATAAGGGTGGTGTCATCTGCATATCTGAGGTGATTGATATTTCTCCCAGCAGTCTTGATTCCAGCTTGTGCTTCTTCCAGACCAGCATTTCTCATGATGTACTCTGCATATATGTTAAATAAGCAGGGTGACAATATACAGCCTTGACGTACTCCTTTTCCTATGTGGAACCAGTCTGTTGTTTCATGTCCAGTTCTAGCTGTTGTTTCCTGACCTGCATATATAGGTTTCTCAAGAGGCAAGTCAGGTGGTCTGGTATTCCCATCTCTTTCATAATTCTCCACAGTTTATTGTGATCCACATAGTCAAAGGCTTTGGCATAGTCAATAAAGCAGAAATAGATGTTTTTCTGGAACTCTCTTGCTTTTTCGATGATCCAGCAGATGTTGGCAATTTGATCTCTGGTTCCTCTGCCTTTTCTAAAACCAGCTCGAACATCTGGATGTTCACAGTTCACATATTGCTGAAGCCTGGCTTGGAGAATTTTGAGCATTCCTTTACTAGCGTGTGAGATGAGTGCAATTGTGCAGTAGCTTGAGCATTCTTTTGCATTGCCTTTCTTTGGGATTGGAATGAAAACGGACCTTTTCCAGTCCTGTGGCCACTGCTGAGTTTTCCAAATTTGCTGGCATATTGAATGCAGCACTTTCACAGCATCATCTTTCAGGATTTGAAATAGCTCAACTGGAATTCCATCACATCCACTAGCTGTGTTTGTAGTGATGCTTCCTAAGGCCCACTTGACTTTGCATTCCAGGATGTCTGGCTCTAGCTGAGTGATCACACCATCGTGATTATCTGGTCATGAAGATCTTTTTTGTACAGTTCTTCTGTGTATTCTTGCCACCTCTTAATATCTTTTGCTTCTGTTGGGTCCATACCATTTCTGTCCTTTATCGAGCCCATCTTTGCATGAAATGTTCCCTTGGTATCTCTAATTTTCTTGAAGAGATCTCTAGTCTTTCCCATTCTTTTGTTTTCCTTTATTTCTTTGCACTGATCACTGAGGAAGACTTTCTTATCTCACCTTGCTATTCCTTGGAACTCTGCATTCAAATGTGAATATCTTTCTTTTTCTCCTTTTCGTTTCACTTCTCTTCTTTTCACAGCTATTTGTAAGGCCTCCTCAGGCAGCCATTTTGCTTTTTTTCATTTCTTTTCCATGGGGATGATCTTGACCCCTATCTCCTGTACCCGAATCCGTCCATAGTTCATCAGACACTCTGT
The DNA here is from genome assembly GCF_019320065.1 of Cervus canadensis. Taxonomy (NCBI): domain Eukaryota; kingdom Metazoa; phylum Chordata; class Mammalia; order Artiodactyla; family Cervidae; genus Cervus; species Cervus canadensis. The sequence goes on along the minus strand of NC_057388.1, from coordinate 33,359,803 downwards.
CTATCAGATCTAGTCCCTTAAATCTATTTCTCACTTCCACTGTATAATCATAAGGGATTTGATTTAGGTCATACCTGAATGGTCTAGTGGTTTCCCCTACTTTCTTCAATTTAAGCCTGAATTCGGCAATACGGAGTTCATGATCTGAGCCACAGTCAGCTCCCGGTCTTGTTTTTGCTGACTGTATAGAGCTTCTCCATCTTTGGCTGCAAAGAATATAATCAATCCGATTTCAGTATTGACCATCTGGTGATGTCTATAATTATTAGCTATTAATAAATAGAAACAAAGTTAAATTTCCATGTATCAATAATGAGAATACTTATTATAGACATTTTCAATTTAGAAATGGGTCAAGAGACATGACTGTTACTGTTAACAATTTGGAATTTAGAATCAGACAGAGTGGATGTAAATCTTGGTTCTGTCACGTACCAGCTTTGTAATATCTATAGTGACATCAAATCACACTTTTATTCTCTGCTAGTGTCAGCTTCTTCTTTTGAAAAATGTGAATAATAATTCTTGCATCTAAGTGTTTTTGTGAACATTAACTGAGGCCATGTTTGTAAAGTAGCTGGTACTGTGTGTGCATTTAATAATTACTTGGTATTAGTAACTTTCATATTTATTGGGTTCCACAGTTTGAAACTCAATTCACATTTTCCCCCAAAATACTATATTTTCAGGTTGTGACCAGTATTTTGGAAAAGTATAGGTAAAATATGTATATATATATATATGTATATATATATATACACACATATTTCAAAGATTAAGTAAAAAAAATAAAAAAACTGATTAGCTAAAACAAAAGCCATATTCCAATGAAAACCTAGCAATCTCGAGAACCCTCTGAGGAAATCTGGACCACGAGTGCCTTCACAGGAGGCAGCCGTCTTCTCCAGTCATAGTCACGGCAGGGTGTTCTTGTCCATGAAGCAGCAGATGCTCTTATGGACCAGCAGGCAAGTGACTATTCTCTAGGTCTGCACAAACGCAACCCTCCTTCTCTCTCTTGTACCTTCAGCTACAGAGACTTGAGTGGGTCATACACACAGTGCATCACACATTATCATCACCGGTTCATTTAAATTCTTTCTCTTTGCTTACTCACTTGTTTATTTTATCCCCACATCTAGGCTGTGCCTGCTAAGTCACTTCAGTCATGTCCAACTCTTTGCGACCCAATGGAGCATAGCCTGCCAGGCTCCTCTGTCCATGGGATTCTCCAGGCAAGAATACGGGGATCTTCCTGACATAGGGATCAAACCCACGTTTCTTATGTCTCCTACATTGGGAGGCAGGTTCTTTACCACTTTTGCCATCCGGGAAGCCCAATATTTGCTGGGTTGGGGCAAGAGTATAAATGGAGGCCTCAGGCCCATGATTCTGTCTGCTTCCTGAATTTCAGGGAACCTCAAGCAGATGCACGTGAATGCCACAGGCTACACATATATATTCCATCCTCCTTTACTACCCCACATCCTCGGCTTGGGGATGCCACACTAACAAAAAAAAACGCTTTCCTTGAAAACCTCAGTCAGGCTCCTTGAAGGCCTCTTCTGAACTGATTTAATCTTGGACCTCAGTGTCCATCTTTGTTGGATCTGTGTCACCCCGTTTTAGCAAAGATCCTGTCAGGTCAGTTAAGCCACTGGTTTGTCTTAGTAGCTTTCTATCCCCTGAACCCAACTCTCTTGTTTCTTGGCTATAAATCCCCACTTCTTTATGTTGAACTTGAAGTGGAGCCCAGTTCTTTCTCTCTCTCTCTCTTTCTTTTAATATTTATGGAGGTTGTCCTTAAGCCAATTAGTTCACTGTTACTGATTCCTTACTCTTATCAATATCTTCATTTTCTACCACTAATACAAGAATTGAGCACACTTTTATTTCCTTTTGGTCCTTTTCTTCCCTCACACCATAATATTGACGTTGAAAAGCATGAATCAAACCTGAACCAATTTGCCATCTTTTTGAGAGATGCAACAAACCACTTCATATCAGTTACTCCATTGGTGAGGTCAAGTGGAAAACAAAGGAAAATTTCTAAACGTGTTTGGTGTGGGGTTCCTATTGAGATTCCCCAGATATGCATCTGTATCATATAAAATTTCAGACAACTCTTTATATACTCAGAAAGAATTATTTTTTAATTACATTTCTTCACTAGAAATGTAAAATACTGCTATATAAATGTATTTATGAATAGCATTAATGAATACTAACTGTCCAAAAGAAAGGATTGTTGCTTGCTTCTGTTTTTATATAGTCAAAGAAAGCAAGTAGTTCCAAGCTTTGCCAGCGTCAATGCTTGTTTTTCTGCTGGTTTTCTGTTGGTTTCTGCTCTAGTTACATATATTATCCTTGGTCCAAATAAAAATCATATGTCAGTAATTCACTTTTTAAAAATATATGTATGATGCATCTTAAGCAATACATCTTAATAGTTCTAAGTCAAAGAAACTTTTGCTATTTGATTGATAAAATGTATAAATGTAACCAATATGCCTAATTCAACTATATTTTTGAGAAAATATAAACAGGATGGAAAATGGATAAACGAGGTTATAAGTTTGGTTGACTCTCATTTAATGCTGGGCTGTAAAGGTCTAGTAGAATGTTTTTCCAAGAAGATTTCACTTAGGACTTATGTGTTCTTTCATGTAAACAGTACAGGAAATGCTATGGCACAAATAAAATAATTTAAAGTATTATTATCAAAGAATATCTGTCAGGTAAATCCATATTCTTGACTCTCCCATTAATTTAAATCTTTAAGGTTTTCTTCAAAGACCTCTTCAAAGTCCTTGTGTTTAAACAAACCATCTATTACAAATTATATGGACCTTCTTTCTACCAGTTTAAATCTTGTAGATTATGGCGAGTCCACCTCACCTGAATCAAAGAAAAAGAAAAAAAACCCACAACACCAGTTTGTAATCATTTTGTTTGAAACAGATGAACATTCAAAAGTGAAAATAGACCTTCTTCAATTTACCAATTTGATTTTAAAAGAAGTACATGGGGTAGGAATTTTAGAAAATGCTTGCAGTAATGAATCATGAGAGTTTTACAGAAAAGTTGTTTCACAAGTTGCTAGAGACCGCACCAGATATGAAGAATAGAGACTTTGTCTTCCAGAAATTAAGTTTCTGGTGGAAGACATAAGAAAAATTCATAAATTTTAAGCTGTTTGATACCTTAGAGACACCTCATTAGAGAAATTAATGGTAACTCACGTCAGGATACACACTAGCTTAGGCCAAGTTGACCACCAGCTCACTTACATTCACTGCACTGCCTACTACACTTCTTTCATCTGAAAGACTGTTATTGGTGGTTACCAATAACCACAAATAACTTCAGCTTTCATTTGTCCTGAGCAGCAAACCCATATATCAAACCCTCTACCGTTCACTCCTCAAATCATCTGAAACTCAGTGTTCAGTGCTGAAACTGTGATCTTCCCACCCTAACCTCCTTTCCTCACTATAATTCCTGGTTTTGTTTTGCTTTTAACTATCCAGTTGTAAAACATAGAAATTTAGGGGTCATTTATCACTTTTTTTCCCCCCTCAAATGCTAATTTGATGAAAATATCATTATATCATGTCAATTAAAAATACCAAAATGTCATTCCCTGACTCCAGGATTAGATCTTCATCTAGTCAGAATCCTAAAGTTTCTAAAAGTCAGAACTTTGCCTTCTTGGTCAGCTTTCTATAATTTCCACACTTGAGTAAGATATGGTTATTCTCACGCTTAATGTGGCCTGTGAGCACTGAAACCTAAGACTGCTTCCAAATGTCTCTAAAAGCTAATTATAACACAAATTACCACAGGAGATTCGACATTTTATTTGTTTTTCAGTAGTAAAAATGACCTGTAGGAAAGGGCCTCAATTATAACTAAACTCGATAATTGGAGATAATTGCCCAATAGTAATTTGTTTCAATATATTAAAAGCTTAGAGGGATATGGCCCATGAAACAACCCCTTTCCTGATGCTAAAGGATAACTTCCTACCTGGTAAATTGGTCTCATTTTCTTCTTATTCAAGTTTATGTACTTTAAATTAATACTCTCCACTATGCCCCCTTGTACTCCTACAGTGCATATGTAAATATACTAGCCCCTCATTAACAGGGTCCATTAAAACTGAGAAATTTGCAAAGGGCAAAAATGTTGGGCCAAATTTTGGCCTTTCTCTACACATGAGCAAAACATCCACAGTAGATTAAAAATGTATATTATATTGATGTAGAACTTTTCCTAAACAAAATAATGATTTGTGGGATCATTTAAAGGCATTTTACAAGACATAAATATTTCTTCAGGTTACCTAAAAAGCATGAGTTGGTTTATAAATTTTGATATGTAAGCCAGAAAAAAGAAACTCTGTATTTTAAATATCGACCTTGAAAAGTGTTCATTCCAAGAAAGGCCAACTCAGCTGTTTGGAGTCCTTTGGCGCATTAAGCACAGGGTTCGATATCCTAGATGCCTTAGGCATTTCCATAACAATAAGGTATTGCTTTGAAAAATAGACATTATTCCAGGGTCCCTGAGGCCAAACAAGGTCCTCACTGTCACATTTTTAAAATAATCAGGGTGTCCAAGAAAGTCCATAAGTCAGTGGAACTGGAAGGTTGCATCTATTATGATGGCTGCATATCTAGTATTTCTATATGTTATTCTTTTCTCTTTCCCTCTCTTTTTAGATTTTACTATTGAGTACTTTGTTCTTTTACTGCAATTTAAATCTTTCATCTACTTTTTGTTATGAAGTATTTCAAGCATGTAGAATTATGATGAGCAATACATTTAAATTATAAATCAACACACAACTTTGTGAAATGCTAACACTTAAATTTACTAGCTACTGCAAATACATGTAGTATATAATATGGAGTTTTTATTTTTTTAGAGAAATAATACATTATTGAAATAGCCAACCTCCCTGTTTCCTCATTCTCTTATTTCTTAGAGAAAAATATATTCTGAATATAGTGTTTAACTTTTCCAGAAATGTTTTTTATATTTTTACTGCTTACATATGAATGTATGTATCCATAAGCAGTATCATTTGCTTCTTTCAACTTGAAAACCCAGTATAATTCTTTTTGTGTTCCTATACTCTGGGATTCTGTTTCTTTAACACTGTTTCTTAAATTTTTCTTTAAAGATGCACACAGCTCTTCCCCACCTCCATTTAAACTTCTGTATCCATCTAGTGACTATACTTCAGTCACTTCTGTAGAACATAGACATTGTTCTCTTTTTTCTATTTAATCTTATGATAAATATTTTTTAAAATGTCTATTACTGCACATGTGGAGAAGGTACTCAAGGATATACTCAACTGTGAAAAACTGGTTCTTGGTGTATGTGCATTTTAAAGTTCATCGAGTATTGTCAAGACACAGTTTTACCCAGTTTCCCCCTCGGGAAGACTCTCCCATCAGGAAGCTTCCATAAGCCTCTTATTCTTCTCCATCAGAGGGCATACATACTAAAAACCACAATCACAGAAAATTAACCAATCGAATCACATGGACCACAGCCTTGTCTAACTCAATGAAACTATGAGCCATGCCGTATAGGGCCACTAAGACAGAGGGTCATGGTGGCGAGTTCTGACAAAACGTGGTCCACTGGAGAAGGGAATGGCAAACCACTTCAGTATTCTTGCCTTGAGAACCCCATGAACATATGAAAAGGCAAAAAGATAGGACACTGAAAGATGAACTCCCCAGGTCTATAGGTGCCCAATATGCTACTGGATATCACTGGAGAAATAACTCCAGAAAGAATGAAGAGATGGAACCAAAGCAAAAACAACACACAGTTATGGATGTGACTAGTGACAGAAGCAAAGTCCGATGCCGTAATGAGCAATATTGCACAGGAACCTGGAATGTTAGGTCCAAGGGTCAAGTCAAGTTGGAAGTGGTCAAACAGGAGATGTCAAGAGTGAACGTTGACATTTTAGGAAGCAGCAAACTAAAATGGACTGGAATGCGCGAATTTAACTCAGATGACCATTATATCTACTACTGTGGGCAAGAATCCCTTAGAAGAAATGGAGTAGCCATTGCGGTCAACAAAAGAGTCCAAAATGCAGTACTTGGATGCAATCTCAAAAACAACAGAATGATCTCTGTTCATTTCCAAGGCAAACCATTCAGTATCACAGTAACTCAAGTCTATGCCCTGACCATTAATGCTGAAGAAGCTGAAGTTGAATGGTTCTATGAAGACCTACAAGACCTTCTAGAACTAACACCCCAAAAAAGATGTCCCTTTCATTATAGGGAACCAGAATGCAAAAGTAGGAAGTCAAGAAATACCTGAGTAACAGGCAAATTTGGCCTTGGAGTACAGAATGAAGCAGGGCAAAGGCTAATAGAGTTTTGCCAATAAAATGCACTGACTATAGCACACACCCTACTCCAACAACAACAAGAGAAAACTCAACACTTGGACTTAACCAGATGGTCAATACTGAAATTAGATTAATTATAGTCTTTGCAGTCAAAGATGGAGAAGCTCTATACAGTCAGCAAAAGCAAGACTGGGAGCTGACTGTGGCTCAGATCATGAACTCCTTATTGCTAAATTCAGACTTAAATTGAAGAAAGTAGGGAAAACCACTAGACCATTCAGGTATGACCTAAATCAGATCCCTTACAATTATACAGTGGAAATGAGAAATAGATTCATTGGATTACATCTGATAGACAGAATGCCTGAAGAACTATGGACAGAGGTTTGTGACATTGTACAGGAGACAGGATCAAGACCATCCCCAAGCAAAAGAAAGGGAAAAAGGCAAAAGGTTGTCTGAGAAGACCTTACAAATAGCTGTGAAAAGAAATGAAGTGAAACGCAAAGGAGAAAAGGAAGTATATTCCCATTTGAATGCAGAGTTCCAAAGAATAGCAAGGAGAGATAAGAAAGCCTTCCTCAGTGATCAATGCAAAGAAACAGAGGAAAACAATAGAATGGGAAAGACTAGAGATCTCTTCAAGAAAATTTGAGATACCAAGGGAACTTTACATGCAAAGATGGACACAATAAAGGACAGAAATGGTATGGACCTAACAGAAGCAGGAGATATTAAGAAGAGGAGGCAAGAATACACAGAAGAACTGTACAAAAAAGATCTTCATGACCCAGATAATCACAATGGTGTAATCACTCACCTAGAGCAAGATATCCTGGAGTGCAAAGTCAAGTGGGCCTTAGGAAGCATCATTACGAACAAAGCTAGTGGAGGTGATAGAATTCCAGTTGAGCTATTTCAAATCCTGAAAGATGATGCTGTGAAAGTGCTGCACTCAATATGCCAGCAAATTTGGAAAACTCAGCAGTGGACACAGGACTGGAAAAAGTCAGTTTTCATTCCAATCCCAAAGAAAGGCAGTGCCAAAATGTTCAACCTTACACAATTGAATTCATCTCACACACTAGCAAAGTAATGCTCAAAATTCTCCAAGGCAGGATTCAACAGTTCATGAAGCATGAACTTCCAGATGTTCAAGATGGATATAGAAAAGGCAGAGGAACCAGAAATCAAATTGCCAACATCTGCTGGATCATCAAAAAAGTGAGAGAGTTCCAGAAAAACATCTATTTCTGCTTTATTGACTATGCCAAAGCCTTTGACTGTTTGGATCACAACAAACTGTGGAAAATTCTGAAAGAGATGGAAACACCAGACCACCTGACCTGCCTCCTGGGAAATCTGTATGCAGGTCAGGAAGCAACAGTTAGAACTAGACATGGAAGAACAGACTGGTTCCAAAATAGGAAAGGATTATATCAAGGCTGTATCTTGTCACTGTGTGTAGTTAACTTATATGCAGAGTACATCATGAGAAGTGCTGGGCTAGATGAAGCACAAATGGAATCAATATTGCCAGGAGAAATATCAATAACCTCAGATATGCAGATGTCACCACCATCATGGCAGAAATCAAAGAAGAACCAAAGAGCCTCTTGATGAAAGTGAAAGAGGAGAGTGAAAAAGCTGGCTTAGAATTCATTGTTCAGAAAACTAAGATCATGGCATCCAGTCCCATCACTTCATGGCAAATAGTGGAGAAACAGTGGAAACAATGGCTGACTTTATTTTTCTGGGCTCCAAAATCACTGCAGATGGTGACTGCAGCCATGAAATTAAAAGACACTCACTCCTTGGAAGAAAAGTTATGAACAACTTAGAAAGCCATATTAAAAAGAAGAGACATTGCTTTACCAACAAAAGTCCATCTAGTCAAAGGTATGGTTTTTCCTGTGGTCATGTATGGATGTGAGAGTTGGACTATAAAGAAAGCTGAGCACCAAAGAACTGATGCTTTTGAACTGTGGTGTTGGAGAAGACTCTTGACAGTCCCTTGGACTGCAAGGAGATCCAACCAGTCCACCCCGAAGGAAATCAGTCCTGAATATTTATTGGAAGGACTCATACTGAAGCTGAAACTGCAATAGTTTGGCCACCTGATGTGAAGAACTGACTCATTTGAAAAGACCCTGTCCTGGGAAAGATTGAAGGTGGGAGAAGGGGACGACAGAGGATGAGATGATTGGGTGGCATCACCGACTCAATGAATATGAGCTTGAGTAAACTCCAGGAGTTGGTGATGGACAGGGAGACCTGGCGTGCTGCAGTTCATGGTGTCGCAAGGAGTCGGACACAGCTGAGCGACTGAACTGAACTGAGTATTGTCAAATCCCTCTTCCAAGATCCATTTGTACTAATATATACACAAATGACAGGTGTGTGAGCTTCTGAAGCAAAAAATAGTTGCTTACATTTTCATCATCCTAGGCATGAGTTTACTGGACTAGCAAATCATATTAATGCAGGTACCAAGTTGTGTGGTTATAGATGTTTTTGATTCTCAAATGCTAAACTTCTGTCTCCTTTTTTCTCAGGATCACTCCCATTTCTTACTATAGTCAAACAAATACACGTGGAATTTTTTCAGTTATTAATCTTAGGTTGTATTTTTATTTATAGTAACAGCTTGGGCGTGCTCTTTACGAGGACCCTATATAATTGTTTCTCTTTTTAAAATTTTATATATACACATTACCATAAATTCTCATGTTTGAAGCTTGTGAAAGCACTCAGAAAATGACATTTCTTTATATAACATCCCTACAAGTTATTTCATTACAGGTTTGGGATATTATAATATTATCTATTTGCAAATATAAAATATCCTACATGGGTGTACCAAATCAATAAGAAATGTAATTTTCTCTAAAAGAAATTCAAGTAAATTCTTTATAAAACAAAATCAGAAGCCTCAACTATGCCTTTAAAAATTTAAATTCATACAGCTAAGCATACAGATGACTATTTTTAATTTTCACTTATAGAATGGTAATTAGAAATCTTAAAAGTTGTTACTTGAGTAGTAATATTAATTCAGTCTACTCAAGTCTAAATTAAATCACAGTAAAGCTTAAGTATATAATTATAATGATTGGGAAGAGAAAATTATTCCTTTTTTTTCATAAGGGAAATTATCACATACTTACAGTGCAAAATATATCTACTAAAATTTTTTAGGAGATATTTTCCTTTGTATTTGATTCAGTGTGATTCTATGTGTAAAATTTGGTTATCATGTTTAGGGTATGAAAACAAAACTTGCACACAAACCAACATTCTGTTTATAACTATAAAACACTAATGTTTGTATTTTATTATAATACAACCAAAATATACATTTAGCAACTTGCAATTATTTTAGATTACAAGACTACATTTCTTTTAAAATAGCAAAACTATAAATTCAATGTAGATTGCTAACCACTTACAATTATTAAGAATTAAATTACACAATTAACTGACAGATTTTTTGCCCTTCCCCCCCAAATCACCTATTTCAAACATACCATAAATACTTTAATATGACAAAATATTTAAATGAGAGGTATAAATCATGTATATGTTCCTGTCTTTGCACTGTCAATGTGTCCAATCTTGGAATTTTAGATCTTTTTTTAACCGCAAATGTAGATTAAATTATTTAAATATTGTCATTTACTGTGAGAAAAATATTTCTATAAAAACATTTTAAATATCTCTTTTTTCTAAATTCTCCATTCCCAATAAGGCTAATGAATTCCAACATTTTGTCCAAGACAAATTGGAAAGCTGTTTCAGCTTTCATTTCCACTTTTATTTATGATATTTCATGAGATATATTTAAGTTTTAAAATATCAGTGTTTAATGGTCTTGTTCAATTTAACATTATATAGACATCTGGAGGCTGTCTAATTGTCCTTGAAATTTTAATTTTCAATATAATGTAGAAAAGCAGGCACTGGCAACTGTAAACTTATCTTTTGCTTGAGTTTATACAATTCAGCAGAAACAAAAGTTAATAGCATATAAAGAACTGAAACATAGACCAAAGGAACAATTCAAGAGTAAACCCATTTTGCAGGCAGCATATTGTAGGTAAGCAGTATTTAGCTAACGTATTTGTGAGGTATGGTGTGAGTTATAATTCTTTCACTACTGTTGTGGCTTTTGCACATTTCTAATTTTCTCTATTTTCCATTTCTTAAATAATTTGGTTGATTTTCAAAAAATTTTTTTAATAATGTGAATGTGGTGTTTTGAGCTCTTTGGGGAAAAATAGGTTCTACATTAATTATTTAGACTATCCATTTCTAAACAAACTTAAAATTCCCAATACATTGGATGTAAATGAATGCACAGTCAGGATTTAGCAGCATGAAATTCAAATTTAGCTGGAATGAAATTCAAATGATGAATATGCAAGTCAGAGACATGTATTCAAACATGGGGGAAAAAAACCCATAAAACTAAGGCTAAACACAGACATTTTAAGACCTCTCCATAAAAAGCTGATTTTTTTAGCAAATTTAAAAGTATTAACTATAATTTTATTTTGCATTATTTCAAAGAAAATTTGGTAAAAACTTTTAGTGGTGAGGAAGTATACATTGTGTCTTATCTCTAGACTTAATATATTCACACTGTTCCCCTAAGTGTTAGGGGCACTTTGCCCCTACACTTAAAGCGTAGGCAATTAAAAGATTAAAAAATTAAATGTAGCAGCTTAGATGTCTTGTTTTTATAAATATACATAAATCTTTGCCAATAAAACTTTTATTTATTACATGACTTTTTTACTAACAATATTTCAAACATATTTAAGTCATTATCATAAATTAGTAGATTTAGATTCAAAGCAGCCATTAAAATTTAGCTGTCCATCAAAATTCCTAACTTTTTTCTGAATAAGAAAGAATTAATTAAAAAAATGGCTTGGACATTCATATTTTGATGAAAACCAAATTTATGTTCACAAGCCAATCCTAACACTTGAGTTTCATATAATTCTCTCAAAGCTGTCCATAATTTGATCATTACTGTCTAATATACACATATTTGGAAATCTTTTTAAAAAACATACTCATATGCTTTGAGCTTATTATGAGTTCCGGGAAGATTTTAAGCCAGCAAATCAATAGTTTCAAACACTCTTGTTAGCAGTCTGATCTTTCTTGAACTATTCTTATGGATTACTTTTTAATAGAGTGACTTGTTCTGGTTCACTTTAAAAAACTATCTTCCTTAAGTTTTCCTTATAATAAAACATCTACAAATGTTTATGAGTATCCTATCAAAAGGTGACTTAACATCAGAGATCAGTGTGACTTCTTTGAGTAGGTAAGCAATGCAAGTACAATGAGTGTAAGAATGTTTTGAGCATAAAGCCAGGAACAGACATGATACTGAACTCTGTAATAAGTTGCCTTCTCAGAGGCTTTTACTTTCAAGACACGTACAATGCATGAGAAACAAGCAATGTCTGCTATTTAGTTTTCTGAAAAGCTGCCTTCTGTGTGAGGAAGTGACTAATTTTTCATTCCACACTAAAAAGGGCGTGAAAAGGCAAAACAGAAGAAGGCGAAGGGTTTTGTGTTGTGTGAAGGAAAGGTGAGTCCTAAACAGGCAGGGAGCGCCGTACACATTCGGGGGTCACGTCGGAAACCTTTGAAAGCGCTGGCAAAACGGGAAAGATGTTAACGCGAGTTTGTTTTCTTTACATGCAGTAGACTTATTTATTATTAAATTACTAAAACAGTGAGATTATACAGCATATAATCTCAGAAATGCAAAAAAGGTTGTGAAGAAAAAGATGTCAAAGAGTTAATTTAACCCTTTCCGTTGTAAAAATTTTTGCATTTCGTTATTTAACAAATACATAGTATTCCCACTCCCCACGACTGTTGTCTATCTAATTCTATCTCTCTATATATGTATATATTGTTTTTTCCTATTCACTCAAATAAAATCTAGTAATCCATTATTTAGGAGAGAATAAAGACACTAAATAGAAATAATTTATAGAGTATGATGAAATTTTTAGAAAAAAGAGAGGCAGTACACACTGAAATTCCATTGGCTGTAAATAAATTTGTGTTCTTTCTTCCCATGATCCTTTAGAAAATGTAACTTTTCCTCGGCTTTTGCTTACAGTTTCTCATATCTAAAGTTTTTTTTTTTAAACAGATGAATTACAAATTGGCAGCTACTTATACTCCAGTGCATAAAGCCACATTACCTTTCATCCACTGTATTTGTGATTGTTCTTCCTTTTCATGGGGATAGGAGTTTTCCCCAAAGCCAGAATTTATGGCTGTCTTTCTTTCTCTTAACAAATCCCATCTGCGTGCCCTTCCATTAGGATGCAGTATACTCCGTGATGTTTTCTTTTATTAAAATGCTTTCCCATATCCTATTAAAATATTTATTAAGCATTCTATCCCTATATAGCTCAGCATATATTCTAAAAACACATAACTGAGCACCAAGCTTTCTCTGTGAACCTGTTATCCTGACAAGTCACAAGGAATCCTGGGAGGAACATTTATGCCCTTCAGTAAATCAATGCTGCAGGACACTAAATTGTAACCCCTGGGGTCTGAAAGGAGTAACCCACCTGTCCAAATTTCCAAACCATACACCAACAGCAAATGGCTCACTGGGAAAGTTCCTGTTGATACTGTGAGCTGTATTTTGCATCTTCCCTCCAATCTGACCACCAGGTAGCCAGTTCTAAAGTGGAATGATATATCCGTTCATAAGAACATAAAGCAACAACTGCATGGTAAACTCCATGCTTAAAGGCCATGCAAAGGACATAAAGCACCTTATTTCAATGTCAAATTTGATGCTTTCTTAGCTCAGTTATTTACATAATAAATTCAAAAACTCAGAATATAAAACATTTACAAGTGTAAAGCCCCTGTTTTGAGGATAATTCTGATACTTTGCAGGTATAAGTTTTAGTTCTTGGAAAACTGGTTCAGATGAATGATTCACCCTTACTAATGCCATATCCATCATATAGTCTTGTTCAGATTACTGTTCTTGTGCTTTAGCAAAACTCCATGGAAAGCTCTTATGAGTTAGTATAAGGATGAATAAAACAGACAACAGTGTTTTTGCAGGTAAAGAGTTCTTTTCATTAAATTAAATAGAAAACTATGTGGCCACAGCTCTAGGGAGTTCCTCCAGGTCTCTGTGATGTCTCCGATTCCGCTTCTTCTTCATTTCCTGCATGTGCTTCCACTTCGGGCTGCCCTTGTTCCGCTGTCTGCGCTTCTCCCGGTGCCACATCTGCTCACAGTACTGGTCGAGGCTGAAGTTTGGGCTGCTCAGGATTTGGATGTAGTCTTTGTATCTCAACCTTGACTCAGCCAACAGATCCTTGACCCGCCCCTCCTCATGCTCTGCCCTCTGGGTGTTTTCCATCTGCTCATTCTCAATGACATTCAAAGTCAGCTTCACTATGGTGTGGATAAAAGTGTGCTCCTGTGCTTTGCAGTAATACAGCCCAGAGTCCTTCTTCTGCAGACTTCGAATCAGTAGCCCATATTCTGTTTTGATGATCCTTTCATCGGGTTTTACCTGCAGAGTTGAAAAAAGGTAGGTAATAAATGAGAGCCAGAGAGGCTGCTTAGTTTTACTTAGATGAATCCAAAAGGTCTAGTCCCCATCTCTCTGTCATTAAGCATAATACTGTCAGCCGTCGTGGAAGAGAGTGAAAAATTCAACTCAAGTAGCTGCCCCCAGAAATGTACGGTTGCATCTGATCATATCTAACTGAGTCTTTGGAATATAATTAGTTTTTCCTCCCAATCTACAGATAGGAATAAAAAGTCATGAAAATGAGGTAAACCTGGAAACTATCAGCTGACCATCTTTACAAGAGATTCCACATACTAATTGGTATTCTAAGAATACCGATTTGTGTCTGAATTTTAGAACTAGAATGTAACATTGGTAGTCACTGTGTAGAAAAAGAGCTTTAGTGCACACTGCTACCTATCATGTAGAAGAGAATGATGATTCTGAAAGTAATTTACTCTTTTTTCTAGATATTGCCAAATAAATGAGCTGAATAGCACATGGAAACTATAAGTGGTGACTTGTTAAAAGTCAAGTCGAAAGGAACGGAGGACACAGTCTTTGGGATGTTAGAGCTGTAACTGAGCAGGACCATACAGGCAGAAGGTTAGCAACATTTAAAGCTGAGTTTCTCTGTTTACTATGAACTGAATTTTGATAGTGTGTGTCTGTATGATACTTTAGACTATGTCATCTGTGAAAATACTTCTCATACCTCAGCATACTATAACATTGTGATGTGACCTCGAGTGTGAGAAAGCTCAATGAACAGAAAGAACCTCCCCTGGAATGTGATGCTCTTTGCCCTTTGAAGCAATAGTACAGAAAGACAATTCAAATGTTTAATCTTGCCTGGCCCCCAGTCTGGTGTGAATAGTGAACCTATCTTCAATAAACTAGAGGCATGTTTACCAACACAAGAGCCTTGTTTAATGTGGAGTATTGTTGAGCGGGCTCGGCACTGAGTAGAATAACTGAGTAGAATAACAACAACAAAGAAGTCTGGAAGATTTCCCAGTTTACACATCTGCCCCTGTATTGTGGACTTTGAGCTGATGGAAATCAAAGAGGCATCAAGACGGCTAAATTAAATTTATTCACAGTGGGTAGACTATACTTTGCATCTTTATGTGAAAAATATGTAGGAAAAAATCCCCCTATTCTGGAAATATGAGAAAAGGAAAAGAAACATCTCTGGCTACCAGCCCAGTTAGCTCACAAGTATATGGCCAGCCACCCTCTGTGCCAGAGAAGTGCAGCTGGCGGGGTACCACACGAGGCCAAAGGCAGGTCACAGCTCAGATCCCTGGTTACTGAGGCTGAAGGGTCTCCAGCCCTGCCTTTGCTCTGAATCCACACCATCAGGGGTTTGCTTGTGTCCCTTACTTTGCCTATTTGGTTGAGTTGATGTGTAGTTTTTTTTTTTCCTAATGGATTTATTCTAAAGGCCCAGACATTTTAAAATGCTACTGTAATAAAACTCATGTTGAATTCATTTACATTCTTAGAAACTACAGAAATCTCCTGCCTAGGGTAAAAGTTGAATTTGAATTGGTAGAGCTCTAAAAGATTAAACAAAAATAACAATCTCAAATTTAACATGTACTATATTTTATTTTGTTTTAAATAATTTTATTGTAGGAATTATTTTTTAATTTAAATACATCTTAGATCAAGAAACTGAAATTCTGACTCCATAGCCTAGGTTCTGGTTCCTTTCTGCTCTACTTCCTATGACTACTCATTTATCTTCCCTGATTGGTCTCCCATTTATCAAGTTGGTGACACGGCATATGGTGTATTTGGGAGGGGGGTGGTTAAAAGTAAAGCTCTTTGAAGGTTAAATGTGAAGTATTATTAGAAGCATCATAGACTACTGCTATACTGCTGGAGAGGTGATGTTCTGAAGCTTTACTTCTGTGATTTAATAGAAAATGGCCTGTGGCTATTATTAATAGCAAGATGATCAAAGCGGGTGACTTCAGTTACAGTTCATCTTTGGATTTTCTTTTCTAGCTGATATTCTTGCTAATTTTTTTCTTAATTTATCTGTTTTAATTGGAGGATAATTGCTTTACAATATTATGATGGGTTTTGCCATACATCAATATAAATCGGTCATAGGTATATATGTGTCCCGTCCATCCTACCTTGCTAAACTGCATTTAATGTGACTCTTAGAGATTGTTGCAGCTCTGACTCAATACTTTTTATTCTTTTCAAGCTTCTGACAGGAAGGAATGATGACTTTGTGATTTCACACATATTACATAACACTTTATCATTATTTTTGCTATTCTTGTTTTGTGTCCTGTTTATGTTATTTTACTCTGAAGTCTGGCCCCCTTCCCTCCTTTCCAGTCTACTTCTGTTCCTACGGGATTCAGGGTTTCATAAACACCTGGCATTTCATTACCCCATAGGGGTCCTTCACTTTTCCTTTCTGTGATGGAATGCTTACATTTTCTTTGGTTTTTGACCTACAGATAAAAAGTTTGCTTTAATGAATTTCTTTTTGGATTTATCTAAATTCTATGAGATAATTTAAGGGATTTTTTTTTTCTCTTCCTAAAATTTCAAAAATATGCTTTAATAAAATGGTATCTCTAACAAAACATTTTTAACATAAATTTTCATAGGATTTTTGCAATCTAGAGATAGAAATCTGCGACCCAGAAATTAAGTGGTTGATTAACACTTGCCTCCTTCACATTCTCATTCTCTGTAATGCTTTCATTCCATGCTGGAACAGGATGCATTATGCAGACTACATTTTGACAGTGAAATGTCAGCACAGTCAATTTAGAAAATTCAGCTCCTCTACAAAGAGATAATGTAATCTCTGGCCACTGATTTAAACTCATAGAATTTTCTCCACTCTAGTGATATGTAAAAGCTGCTCGGCCTTACAAATCAAAACCACGCTTGAACTGGGGTCGACTATCCATTTGCCTAATGTGAACAAGGATAATATATCTGGCATTATTAAGTGTGGATCTTCAGTGAAGGGCAATTCATTTAAAATGAAAAGAGAAACATGGAATGGGACAAAGGACAGTTAGGTATTAAGCAGCAGGTAAAGGTCAGGGACTTGATTCTCTGATAATAGCAGCCTAATGGTAACTCCTTTGCAGATAATTCACCTGTCAGGTCTTTCATAGCTAAAGCATGTGTCGTCGAAGTGACTAGGGCTTCAAGAGTATTTCCCTTCAACAAACATAGAGGAAGACATTTAAAAATAGTGCTGAGGCAACTGGCTCATTATTTAAAAGAGAAAAAAATAAAATGAATACATAACTCATTCTTGATTAATATCCTGGAGTAAATGTAAATATAAAATATAAACTGTAATTGTAGAGACTTCCCTGACAGTCCAGTGGTTAAGACTCTGTGCTTCCATTTCAGGGGGCATGGATTTATCCCTGGTTGGGGAACTGAGATCCTACATGCCATGCAGTAGGGCCAAAAAAACCCAAAAAAAACAAAAAATTGCAATTGTAAAAGTAAAATCACAAAATGATGAGAAAATATATAATGTTTTTATTGGGAAAGGAACTTATAAGCACAAGTGAGAAATCATATAAATCAACAGATGTGTCCAAATGTGTGTGTTATGAACACACAAAAGAATTTTAGAGATATAAAACATAATAAAAAGTTACTTATGCATAATGTTAAATGTTACTATCTAAATATATAAAGGGTTTATTAAAATTTTTAAATTAATGTATCAACATAAACTAAGCAAGTAATAGGTAAGGCAGTTTGCCAATATGGTGATTTTGATGAGAAATTAGCAGTATACAGTTGTTTATCCAAAGCTGTAAGAATATTAAAGTCTTTAACTCTCTTATTTTACATTTAAGAATCTGTCCTAGAAAAACAGACAAGTAGAGAAAGATTTAGCTAAAGGAAAATTGATTACTTTAAGAGGTAACACAAGCTATTTAAATAAAACATGGAACATGAGTGGATGATTGTGGCATCAGGCTGGCAAGGGTGTGGGACAGGAAGCATGTAATAAAATTGAATGGCAGGGGAACTTGCTGATAGTATAATGGTTAGTAGGAAAAAAACCTGAAATAGAGATCAAAATATATGTGTGATTATCTACACTTTGTGATCTCATAGTCTTTTATACGTTACTGTAGTTTCAAAACCATTTATATTGCTTTTATAATAAAAGCAACAAAAATAAAGACCTACAGATAGAAACATACAAACATTTGAAGGTGTTTTTAAAATATTTTTAAAATCCATGAAAGAATTGCTATCACAAATGGTATATTATTTATTCAGATCTCAAAAGTTCAATAGAAGCTTGGGGACTGTCAATTAACTTACTGGTTACAGCATAAACATCATCAATTTCAAAAACAGCTCTATAAGAAAGTCAGCAGACAACTGACTCATGACCTTCCCAACAGCACCCCACTGTGAAACAACTCGGCAAGGAAATGTTCTCCTCCTGGCAGAGAATAACCTGGTGACAGCCTCTGTGCCACAGGGGATCCTGGGCCTTCCCTCAGGCTTTTTTTCTTTTTTTGAGTGGAGGAAAGATTTCAAACTGCGACCTTCTTGGTAAAGAGCAGAGGGTATCCTGCTGGGAAAAATGCTTCAAATCTAGTCTGGATTGTGTCCCTTTCCTCAGCTCAGGAAGCAGTATTGCATATCCTGGACAATGTATAACTGCCTATTTACAAAGATAGATGAAAATATCAGTTGAAGCATTACAGCTAAAATATTTTAAGTATAATTCAATAAATACACTATTTCTGCTCCATCGAAATTTATGGTACCACCATGACTGTATGATAAACCATTAAAATGTACATTAAAGTAATGCATAGGTTTTTCTGGAAACATAAAATATATGAATGCAAACATGCATAAGCAAATGTATGTATCTATAACTGGCAGGGCACCCCAAGCAGAGTTCAACATTTTTTTAAAGTTAGATTAAATTTGTCATGGAGGAAGAACATCGTTATTAAAAAATTATATTTAACTGAAAAGAAATCATCAAACTTTATTGACTAAAATTAAAAATAGTTATTTGAAATATTCAAAAATAAAATACTGTAATGTAACTAAAAGAAAACCTGCATGTTAAAAAATTCAGATTAATGTCCTTCCAATATCTCATGGATAAATAATAAATGCTTTATATCTTGAATTTAAATCATTTGTACATCAGGTAAAACTTTACTGCATATTGATAAACAATGAGACCCTTAAACACTTGGTATAAATATGGATATGCCATATTCTTAAAACTTCTGAATGTAATAGCAAGAATCAAGTTTTATTAGAGAATTTGACATAAGGACAATTGTTTGTCATATTTGACATGAGGACAGTTAGGACATAAGGACATGAGACAATTATTCCCTTCGTATTAAATATGTGAAGGGTCAACATTTTGATAGAAAAATTATTCTTAGATGAAGAGAATAACAGCTTCTTAGTTTAACAGTGGACCATACCATAAAAGTTGGTTCTCTGGCTCCAAGGTTTCTCAGCCTCAGCACTACTGACATTTGGGTGGAGCTGGATAGTTACTTATTGTGAGGGACAGAGCACTGCACCATGATTAGCATCATCCTTGACCTCTACCTACTAGACATCAGTAGCACCCTCCCTTCATGCAGTCACAACAACCAAAAATATGAATACTTTGGGAGCAAAACTGCCTGAAGTTGAGAACCATAATTCCACAGTAATGTTTGACTGATTACATATCCTATTTAAATGTTTATAGAGTTAACAAGAAGGTTGATATTTTAGAGGACATCTGGTCCTCCTACTTATATGGCAGAGAAACTGGGTACTAGAGAAGTCACCACCTGCTCAGAAACCCTCAGCAGTCAGGGTGAACACATCATTAGTGCTACTTCCTATTTCACACATCCTCCCAGACAGAGAGTGTCTGCGATGTTATATGAATTATTTTACACTTGTGAGTAATCCTCTGCTTTGAAATTCACATTCTCAGATGGTTTTTTTTTTTTTTCATTTTATTTTGACAGGAACTTTTGCATTTATTTTATTTACCTTAGAAAATTTTGGCCCATGGGACTTCAGTAAATGACAAATGACAAAGAGTCATTACTCAACTCACCTAATTCTGACCCTGTGTTCATTCCATTACAATTACATTATCCTTAATTTAATACTGGGACTTTTAGAATTCTAGATTATCACTGGTTTCTCAAATACTGTCATTTAACCTGTTTCATGATGTTCAAATAATATTAATATACAATTTCTCAGACTACCCAAACTCATGTCATTAAATTCAGTAACATATATAACTTAGCTGTCTCACAAAATCTTTGTAATATGTTTTAAACACATATATGTGTTAGAAACACCGAAAGAGGGAAAAGTCAAAAGTAGAGCATCCATGTTACTTTTCCCTCTCTGTTGATTTAATTTTAATACACTAGAGTGAAAAGGTACAGTTGTCTAGATACTCATCCAATGTATTCATGTGATGATATGATAAGATATATATTTCCATTTTTGTACAAACTTGACATGTTTCATTTTTAGTCTAAACTGAATACAATGTGAGTTAGAATTTAGTCATTGTGCTACTGTGAGGGAAAAGTCTCATTTTTGATCAGGAATTGTTCTAAAATATAGAGAATCTATGAAAAACAAAAAGTTGAGGAAGAATCATGTACATTTTTTTTATTTGTCTGCTTCTAAATGTATTTTATTAACACATTTGCATTAAATTGGGCTATTTGTCTCTCAAAGGCATTGTTACCTTGGATACCAGAGTATAAAATTTTACTTTCCTTGGTATCAAGTAGTGATAAGAGCTGCATTTGGCACTAAAAGTTGAACATCTTCTCTCACAACCTAAATTTGATGTAAGTTTTACACTCTTTCCCTCAAGGTGATCTTTCTTTGATGACCATAACTTACCTCCTCTCGATGTTCATCTCCTGACCGCTGGATATACCACTTAATAGACGCTTGCTGGGATTTAGGTATACATTCCAGAAAGGTTGAATTAAATTCAATGCCAAAAATCACCTTTTCATCAGCAGCTTCATGACTAATGCCTGGAAAGCAAACATGGAATAGGAGATTAACCTTGACCTGATTTTAAAAGCAATGGGAAAATAGACTGATTTAGAACAGATGCCATGAGGGAAAGATTCATATACATTATGAAAGAGAAATGAAATTCATAGCATAGTATTTGTTACCTGTGAGTAAAATACTAATAGATTAATTTTTAAAACTCTGTCCTGGCATTTCAGTTTTTATTCTTTCATCAATATATTAACTTTTGCAGTTTCTTTTTTTAAATAAGAATTCACAAGATATAACAAACATTGAGCCTCTTTGAGTTGCACTGAATAAACTTCAACATCTTTTAACTTTAAATCTTTTAATTTGTAGAAAATATAACCAATTTTGTAGATAGTTCTGCAAGAACAATTTATTTCACCTTTAAAGAGAAATTCATTATGAATTGGTCCACAGAGCTGACCACAAACCGTATGTTATGACCATATGACATTTCAGTATCAGAAAAGTAAGTGCACTTCTCTATACTTGATGAAATTCTATGATGACACTAATACATTGGATATTGTAATACTCTGAATCAGGATATTATCTACCCCCAAAATGTTCTCTTTTATTCAAAGAGGGATATTATAGCCCCACACGCATCTGCAATAAGACAGTTAACGGGAGGCTAAAGGATCAGTCTCTCAGACACCTTCTTCTCGTAAATCAACTGCACCATCTGAAATACATTCCATCCAGAGTAGCCAAAGGCTGTGTCCCATGTGTGATCTAAGATCTGTAGCTCAAATTTGATCAAATAAAAAATGACGGCTTCTCAGCCTGGCCCAAACATGCACTTTTTCAACATATATTCAGATGTCTCAATTCTGCAGATGGGCCCACTTAGCATTTTAGGCATAAACCAGAATAAGGCTTAAGGGACCTAAGTGAATCCTAAATCTAAGCACCCTGAATTATCAGCAAATGGCATGAATGCACATGCATCCAATAGTTAGGTTTTTTTCCTAGAAACTTCTTTTGAACTTATTTGTGTCTTACCAGCAAAGATTAAGTCAAGCATGCTGACCCTATTATGAATTAACCTTATCTAACCTTCAAAACGGAGAAGGTAATGGCAACCCACTCCAGTACTCCTGCCTGGAAAATCCCATGGACAGAGGAGCCTGGTGGGCTGCAGTCCATGGGGTCGCTAGGAGTCAGACACGACTGAGCGACTTCACTTTCACTTTTCACTTTCATGCATTGGAGAAGGAAATGGCAACCCACTCCAGTGTTCTTGCCTGGAGAATCCCAGGGATGGGGGAGCCTGGTGGGCTGCCGTCTATGGGGTTGCACAGAGTCAGACACGACTGAAGTTACTTAGCAGCAGCAACCTTCAAAATGCATGGATTCCACTTGAAATCTGTAGCCTATCCACTCTCTCTCTGCCAATTCAACAGATTACAGCCACAATTTTCTGTTAGTAAATTCCTAATGTACAGGAAGATCACCAGTGCCAATCACAGAGGAGAAAGACATGTATCATTTCACAGTAACAGAGTAACAGACAGCATTTTCCTGAGCAAAGGGAGTTCATGAACAAAGCAGGAAGGATGCAGGCTGGTCTTAGGTGAGCGGGCAAGGGCTTGGGAGAAATTCAACTAGACAGATTCAACCAAAGAACTAGTCAATTAAGTAAACGTTAAATTAGTGAAATCAACTGGAAAAGCAAAATAGTGAGCTGACTATATGAAATCCATCTTCAAATCAGTAGAAAGTGACCCTTTGACACAAAGTCATCTCCACATCAGTTTTACTACAAATTAATTTACTGAATTTTCCGATAATGTTTATCTGAGTTTAAAATTTTCTACTTGTAAATTTAAACATGTGTGTGTGTGTGTTCAAAAGCATCAATTCTTCAGCACTCAGCTGTCTTTATAGTCCAAATCTCACATCCATACATGACTACTGGAAAAACCAGAGCTTTGACTAGACAGACCTTTGTTGGCAAAGTAAAGTCTCTGCTTCTTAATATGCTGTCTACGTTGGTCATACTTTTCTTCCAAGGAGCAAATGTCTTTTAATTTCATGGCCTCAGTCACCATCCGCAGTGATTTTGGAGCCCCCAAAAATAAAGTCTCTCATTGTTTCCCCATCCATTGGCCATGAAGGGATGGAACCAGATGCCATGATCTTAGTTTTCTGAATGTTGAGCTTTAAGCCAACATTTTCACTCTCTTTCACTTTCATCAAGAGGCTCTTTAGTTCTTCTTCACTTTCTGCCATAAGGGTGGTGTCATCTGCATATCTCAGGTTATTGATATTTCTCCTGGCAATCTTGATTCCAGCTTGTGCTTCATTCAGCCCAGCACTTCTCATGATGTACTCTGCATATAAGTTAAATAAGCAGGGTGACAATATACAGCCTTGATGTACTCATTTTCCTATTTGGAACAAGTCTGTTGTTCCATGCCCAGTTCTAATTGTTGCTTCCTGACCTGCATACAGATTTCCCAGGAGGCAGGTCAGGTGGTCTGGTATTCCCATCTCTTTCAGAATTTTCCATAGTTTGTTGTGGTCCACACTCTCAAAGGCTTTGGCATAGTCAGTAAAGCAGAAGTAGATGTTTTTCTGGAACTCTCTTGCTTTTTCGATGATCTCATGGATGTTGGCAATTTGATCTCTGGTTCCTCTGCCTTTTCTAAATCCAGCTTGAACATCTGGAAGTTCATGGTTCATGAACTGTTGAAGGTTGGCTTGGAGAATTTTAAGCATTACTTTACTAGTGTGTGAGATGAGTGCAAGCTTCCCTGGTAGCTCAGATGGTAAAGCATCTGCCTACAATGCAGGAGACCCGGGTTCAATCCCTGGGTCAAGAAGATCCCCTGGAAAAGGAAATGGCAACCCACTCCAGTATTCTTGTCTGGAGAATTCCATGGACCAAGGAGCCTGATGGGCTACAGTCCATGGGGTCACAAAGAGTTGGATACGACTGAGTGGCTTCACTTTGAGCATTCTTTGGCATTGCCTTTCTTTGGGATTAGAATGAAAACTTATCTTTTCCAGTCCTATGGCCACTGCTGAGTTTTCCACATTTGCTGGCATATTGAGTGCAGCACTTTCACAAGTGTTTTATTACTATCAATTTTTAAAGGTACAAAAGTTGCATGCAGTAATGTTTTTAAAGACTAGAATATGTATCTTTCATTTAAGTGTAAAATAATTTTAAAGAATATTTTAATCTTTCAGATTGCAGGCAAGAATTTTTTTTTCACAGAGAAATATCTGGAATGTTTCTTCATAATACACTTAGGACATGTCACTGATGTCGATACAGCAAGATTATATATAGTTTACATTGTTTTAACAGTATCATTAATAACCATGCAATATCACAGTACATAACAATTGATGAACAAAAGAAGGAAGAAAGAAAATGTCTACTTGCTAGTTATTCAAAACTTGATTACCAGGTCAATGCAATGCACATTTATGGTGGGTTATAAGCAACTCATCTCCTCTCTTCTTTACCAAAGACAATTGTTCAAATGTGACTCTTTCTCTTCCTTGAGATTGAAAACCCTTAGTTTGGAAATACCCTCTTAATTTCTACTTTAATTCTCACAATTGATTCTCTATCACTGACTTCTCCTATTCCAATCACTCACCAAACTACCAAAATAAATTACTTTTATTTTTAAAAACAACTTTTCTTAGTAATATGAAAGAGTTCCTTATCACTTACAGGGTAAACACAAACGCCATAGAATAACATAGGGATCGTCACAAACTTAACCAAACCTATGTAAGTCCTTTCTGATTTTAATACCTGTTACTTAATCTACTTAGGAAAGTGTGATTGTTTCTTTAAGGAATAGCTCAAGTGCTATCCTTCTGAGTATCCCTTCCTTCCCCTAAGTATGATGCAGACATTTTTTTTTTTTTTTTTTGCCTACCACACTGGCATTACTTTCAATGTAGGGAATATATTAGTGATTATTGCAGACAAATTCACCACTTTTATATTCCAGTGACAGAGACAAAGTAATCAAGTGAATGAATTGATAATATAGTATCTTGGCTATGTTATGCAATACAAGTAAAAATAAAGCAGATTAGGGAATAATTAGGGATAGAAGGGAAGAAAGGTATTTCAGGTAGGTTGGTCAGAAAGGGTGTCTCTGAGAAATTAACACTGACCCTAACATTTCAATCATGGAATAAAGTGATGTGAGGATAGAGCCATGTGGATACCTGAAGTGAAGAGTTCTTCAGGTACAGAGGAAACAAATGCAGACAGGGCTGAGATAGGAACCAGACTAGTGCTTTTGAGAGACTAATTTCAAAAGATCATGGGCTTCCCAGGTGGCTCTTAATGGTAAAGAACCCACCTGCCAATGAAGAAAACATAAGGGATGCAGGTTCAATCCATGGGTCAGGAAAATCTCCTGGAGGTGGGCGTGGCAACCCACTCCAGTATTCTTGCTTGGAGAATCCCATGGACAGAGGAGCCTGGTGGGCTACAATCCAACCCAAAGATTCTGACATAACTGAAGCAACTTACCATACACACACACACACACTCTAAATGTTCACAGCAGCAATATTTACAACAGTCAAGACATGGAAGCAACCTAAATGCCCATCAACAGATGAATAGATAAAGAAGATTTTCATAATGTTCATACACACACACACACACACACACACATATATAATGGAATAGTACACAGCCATAAACAAAAATGCATTAACGACATGTGCAGCTGCATGGATGATCCTAGAGATTATCATACTAAGTAGGTCAGAAAGAAAAAGACATATACCACTTATATGTGGGATTTAAAATATGACACAAATGAACTTATCTATGAAACGGATTCACCCACACAGAAAAAAGACTAAGGGTTGCCAAAGGGGAAGGGGATAAGGAAGTGATGGATTGAGAAAGTGGGATTAGTGGATATAAACTATTATATATTAAAATGGATTAAAAAAAAAAACAACAAGGTCCTACTCTATAGAAGATGACCACTTTTCAGCAGGAAAGCTATGACAAACCTAGAACAGTGTGTTGAAAAGCAGAGATGTCACACTGCTGACAAAGATCTGTATAGTCAAGGCTAAGGTTTTCCCTGTGGTCACATACGGTTGTGAGAGCTGGACCGTAAAGAAGGCAGAGCACCAGAGAGAATTGATGTCTTCAAACTGTGGTGCTGGAGAAGACTCCTGAGAGTCCCTTGGACTGCAAAGAGATCAAACCAATCAATCTTAAGGGAAACCAACCCTGAATTGGAGGGACTGATGCTGAGGCTCCAGTATTTTGGTCACTCAATACGAACAGCTGACTCACTGGAAAAGTCCGTGATGCTGGGAAAGATTGAGGCAGAAGGAGAAGAGGGAGTGAGAGGATGAGACAGCTCGATGGCATCACCAGTGCGCTGGACATGAACTTGGGCAAACTCCAGGAGATGGTGAGGGACTGGGAGTCCTGGTGTGCCACAATCTATGGGGTTGCAAAGATCCAGACATGACTGGGTGACTGAACAACAACAATAACTGTATTTCACAGGGAACTATACTCAATATCCTGTTAAGCCATAATGGAAAATAATATGAAGAAGAATAAATATATACGGCTTCCCTGATGGCTCAGTAGTCAAGAATCAGCCTGCCAATGCAGGAGACGCAGGTTCGATCCCTGGGTTGGGAAGATCCCCTGCAGAAGGAAATGGCAACCCACTCCAGTGTTCTTGCCTGGAAAATCCCATGGACAGAGAAGCCTGGTGGTCTACAGTCCATGGAGTCATAGAGAGTCTGACACAACTTAGCAAGTGAACAACAACAAAATAACTAAATCACTTTGCTATACACCAGAAACTAACACAACATTGTAAATCAACTATACTTCAATTAAAAAAAAAAGCCTCTGATAGTATTGAAATGGACGGTGTTAAGGAGTGAATAGACAGAGATGGAATGTTTAGGTAGTAGAATGAAAAGGAAAGTTAAGAACACTCAGAAGGAGAAGCCTATATGGTAAAGAAAAACCAGAAGTTTTCCATGTGGTGCCATGAAGCATACATGTGCTGGGAGACCATCTCTGTAAACGCAAGGCCCTGATGTGTAGTGCTGGCTGATTTTTCTGGTATAAGAACTCCCACCGTGGCTGATTCAAGGTACCAATGGTTTAAAACCAGCTCAAAAAATTCCTTCATAATAAGCAATCGGCTCTCATGGGGCCATAAGAACTAGCTTCAGCGTATCACTGCACCATTGCATGCAAGCCAAGTGAAGAAAGTGTTTCGGAGAGGAGGGAGCTAGAGAGTAAGTAATAATGAGTGCTGAAAAGTGTGCATTGGATTTGGCAAGGGAGGAAATCACTTGGTGATCTTGACAAAAACTGGACTGAGTTAGAGTGGTGATGGTACTTAGAAAACGCAATGTACAATGGAGCATAACAAGAAGGGCATGTGATGAAGTGGAGACACAGACTGTGAGTGCCTTAGACAGCAACAGTGTCTTATAAGTCCTTATAACATGGCATTTATTTTACCTGTTTTTATGTTTGTTGCTCACTCCCACCCCTCACACACACTTAAATTTAAAATCCATGAAGGTGCAGGTTGTTTTCTTTTTTGTTCATTTGTTGTCATTTAGTCGCTAAGTTGTTTTCAACTCTTTTGTGACCTGTGGACTGTAACCCTGCCAGGCTCCTCTATCCATGAGATTTCCCAGGCAAGAACACTGGAGTGGGTTGCCATTTCCTTCTCTAGGGAATCTTCCTGACCCGGGATGGAGCCGGCATCTCCTGCATTGGCAGGAGGATTCTTTTTTTTTTTTTTAGAAGGATTCTTTACTGCTGAGCATATCCACCATACCTAAAACAGTCCCTGCTAATCTCATATGCACATGTGAAAACAGCACAGAGTAACGATTACTAAATAAAACACAGGCTGTTACAGTGAATCACCTGCACATTGGAACAAGAAAACAAACGTCCTATTCTGGACTAGAGCTTGTTTTTCAGAAGAATGATATTTTAAATCATAAACAATTGTGTTGTTTTTAAATTAAGAAAACTCTGCCAGACCACCAGTTACAGACTATGAAATGTGGCTGTTTACTCAGTGGTTACTAACAATGTGATGACGGGAAGGCAGTTCCTTTCTTCCTCCAGTTGTATGTGTGTGTGTGTGTGTGCATGCACTTGTGTGCACACATCTTCTATCTGAAGGCAGAGCTTGAGAGTGGAAAGTAACTAAAGCTCTGGAATATATACGTTTACAGATTGTATTCTCTGTTACCAGAGTCACTCAACAGACTTTCTCAATTTTCTACTCCTCCCTTCTCACGCTCAGACTTTCAAGATTCTCCTTTCTATGACATTTTCTCTGAATAATACAGCCTCTGGTGATCTCTCTCTCTTTTTTTCCCCTAAACTCCCACATCACGATTTGTACATTATGACATTTCCCCAAAGAACTGTAAGTTATCTAAGGAGTCTCTTTGTCTCAAAGTATGACCGGGTCAATTATATGCACATGGAACTCACTTAATAAATATTTACTGATTGAATGGTACATGAATTAATAAGTGAATACAAATAATGCACAGGCTACCTAAAGTTTCTTTCTAATAAGTCCAGCCCTTTTATCAAACTTTTCTTGGAGGGTCTCTTCTGGGATGGTCTAAACGTCCATATGTTTTGGACTATATTCTGCTTTATCTCTAATGGCAGTTTCAAACTTTACAAGGATGGACAAGGCAGTAAAAAAGGGCGGAAAAGGTATAGGAATTTTAAAAGCCATATGAAACAAATAACAATATAACAAAGAATTATATTCACTTAGGCATGTGAACAGGGGGCTGATTTATAAAACCTTCTATTGCTTTTCCAGAGCACAAAATGGGATCTTCCTACATAAAAGATATTTTAAGTCATATAATAAAAAAGACACACCAAGGTTAGGCTTACAGTTTTCAGTGAGAGTAAAGAATAGTAGACCTATACTTACTGTCTTCTATGTCCCAGCACTGGGTGATTGGGTCCCCATACTTGACATCTTGGCGTCTAGCTCGCCTATGGAAAAGGGATTAAACTGTTTAGAACTTCAAGCATGATATCTGGAATATGAAAAGTCTACATATAACACAAATAACAGTAGCAGAAGCAGAACTGTACTTGTTTCACTGCTTAACTTAAATGCAGGTCAGTATTCCGATTGCTGCAACATTAATCCAAGTACTACCAGTTAGGTAGAGTCCTAACAGAATGGATCTTGTTTCAGCAATAAGATGGTCTGAATTTTATTTAGCCACCACAATTTTTCTTTGATTTTGACAAATTATTCAGCACAACAGGTTGAATATAAATGTATTCCAGTTTTTATTTACACCCAGTGGGGGGGGGTAACTATTTTTATCTTCTATTTTTCAGTCAGTCAATGGAAAGTAATAAGATATAAAAAAGCTTTAGTCAGTGGGTAAGAAAGTATGCACAAATATAAAATGCTTTATCATACGAAGATTCATTATTTATGTGATTAAACAAGATAGATATTATTTGAAACAGAAGTACAAGTTTGATATGGCATGAATGGCTAGATGTTATTTCTATCTACTGACACAGTTCACAATGTTTCTCTCATAGTGGTGCTAATGATAGTAATAAAATAATAGCCTTGTACTTTATTGTCACATGTTTTCCTTAAGAGAAAATAATAACTATTGTATATTAAAGAAATCTGCTACATCTAAGTTAAATAAATTTTATACTCAGTGTGCAGTTTCATTTGCTTTGGCTATTTTATGTTGCCCCATCAGAGATCACAGATGTCACAACGAATATTCTGTGATACTAGGGTATTCCTTAAGGGGAATGTTGACTGGATGACAGTCTTGTGGAAGATTCATCTATCATACACATTTTTTGGCTCACACAAACATTATGTTAGGTAAGGGAGAACATCACAGTGGCATGTCTGCAAGATCAGAGATACAGTCCTGGGAAATACAAAAAGAAAAAATATGATGGTATAAGGTACATAAGGTCAAGAATGTTTTTAAATCTTGGCTTCATAAGGAACAGGATCAATTTATCAAACTGAAGGTTCATTACCAACTAATGAGCATGCTTGTCTTTTAGGTTCTAGAAAAGAAAAGCATTGCCCAAAGACTACCTAGGAAGAGTATATTCTTTGTCAAAAACTAACAAAAATGTTGTGACTTTTTACTTTAAGCTTGAAATAATGGTATGTGCCCACTTACATTCAATTCAGAGATTTCAGGGAATATAAAAAGGTCTTGGCATTGTGTCTGTTTTTGTACTATACATTCAATCTGAGATACTAGAATTTACAATTTAACAGATCAGTTAACTTTCAAAAAATAGAAGTGCATATGTAGTAGTAAGACTATTGTATGCTCACCTGCAATCTTGTTAAGACCTAAAGATTAAAAACATATATATATACAGTTTGCTGACATTTTACCTAGAACAAAATATACTTTGGGTGATACTTTAATAAATAGTGTTACTGTAAACCACATTTTAAAAGAATGATATTTTAATATATCAGCCACCATAACTCATATTAATGAGCACTCAGGTTGTTTCCAATAATTTTGCTATTGAAAACAGTGCTGAAATGAACAAACATATAATTTGTGGTACTTTTTTGCCCATGTGTGTATAAATAAATTCCTAGCCTGGGTACTGTTGGCCTACAATGACATTACTTTTAAGAGTACATAAAGCAATAAGTTACAAACAGTGGGACATAGTTTGATATTTAAGCATATCTGGGTGGCAGAAATTGGCCAAGTTGGAGTAAAAGCAAAATTCCACATAATCACTGGGATGTACTGTGGGCTGTATATAATCTACAGTATTACAAAAACATACATTTATACATTATTTGTAAAGTAGTAACTATGAGTATATGCATATTTATAAATAAGGGAAGAAAGGAAGAATGTACAAAGGCTATAGTAAATAAAGCAAACTTTTTGTGCTTTCTGACAAAGATGAAGGCAAAGGATATAAACAATTATCGGAATTTTTTAAAGCTCTGAAATCAAGGGTTATCAGTTAAATCCATTAAACCTGTAACCTGCCTTCATTGATCAAGCTTGCTTTAATTGCTGCTATAAAAAGGTGCATATCTCCAAGCCTTTTTGCCCAAGTTGTTGGAGTTGGTTGTGTCCCGTTTGAGCTCTAGCCAGTTAAGACACTGGCCTTCCCTCTGGGCATGTGAGGGTGTCCAGTGACCTTTTGACATCAGAGACCAAAAGTCCACCCTCCGAGCATGCATCCCAGGAAGAAGCCTGTAGCTTAGTTCCCTCTGCACAGGCCATTGCTTACCTCACCTTTTCTATCTCCAATTACCTTTCCCAGGCTCCCCAGCTCTCAGCTTTATCCCATACACATCCTGAGTCCCTCACCTTTGGGGAGGTGGATTTGAGACTTGTTTCCTGTCTCCTCGCTTGACTGCCTCATGAATAAACCCCATTCTCTGCTGCAAACCTTGGCATCTCCACAACTGGCTTGCTGTGCGTCAGACAAACAAACCTGGTTTGATAAAACCTCCACAATTCTGGATTTCAGAACGTTCTATTTTATCCTCCTTAAATTTAGCTTTATGAAAAATTATAAAGCACTTAGGTTATAATATCCCTACCACAGACCATGTTTCCTATGTGTTTTCTCTTTAAACTAACTACAAGAGAAATTGGCCAACTTTTACTCACAACTTCATGTGAGCGGTTCATCATATAAAATGGAAGACTTCCTCTTAACATGAGGTGCTGCTCACCTTTTTGAAGTGGGCGCATATCGAGAGCATGCATGTCCGTCCCAGGCACAGTAGGGGTCTCGGGCAAGACAACAGTCTGCGCACGCTTTCCCATAAGTGTCGCATCTGTGCAAGGAAAGCTGAACCAATCCGTCTCGGGAACCAACATACAATTGTTGCTGCAAATCAGGCAAAACAAATGCATTAGAAGCATCTTTCAGCCTAGTCTTAAGAACTTCCCTTTCTTGAATACCATATCATAGGTCTAAATCTGTCTCCTCGGGTGCCACAGGAAGAGTAAGATAAGTCAGTCTTCAGTCTGGCTGAATGGTGGTTTGAAGATGTTGATCCTGAATTGGACAGCATTCTATAGAGCTAGAGTAACCTTGGCAGTAATTTAAGAAGGTCAAAAACCAGCTGCTAGACTGAGGAATTAAGATGTCAAATTCTTTCTCAATAGTTGAAAATACACTTTGGTGGATTATATCAAGCACAGATGCTATAGGCAACACTGACGGTCTTCTCCTGCCATAAGAAATGACCAAAAGGAGGTTTCTAGAGCTTTTTCTGTGGTTTTAACTAACCATTTCATTTGCTAATGAAGTACAGATCCCTGAAGGAAAATGAGTTATAAATGAAAGAGAAAGTATTTGGTATCACTGTGAAGAAAGTATTAAGGAGGCTTGTAGGATGCTATATCACACGTGAAAGCCTGCAGGATTCCAACAACTCAGCAAAAAAAAATTACATTTTGAAAATAAGTCCTAAAAATAAGGTACCACATCCTCACATCCTTAAATGAATCTGAGGACATGTGGTGGTGGCAGAGAGGAGGGATCATCCAAGTGAACAAGCCATTGTCTGTGCCTTCAAATGACATGTGGTCAAGTCTAGCAGACATACCAAACTTTAAATGGAGGGGAAAGAAATCTGGAAATAGACACTGGCACAAATAACAGATGTGTACTCTACCTATAGCAACCTGTCTTATAACCCTACCAGCCACTAATCTGCCAATTAAGACCTCCAAGAGGCTAAATGCATATATTGTTTAGTATTTATTTTACTATATAATTCTCTATAATGTCCTTGAAACTCTTCCTTTTCTCCTGTTCTCCTGCTTTATTTCTGTCTCAGATTTGTTTCGTTTGATGACTCCTTTCTCTGCAGTGAATGTTGGGTTTCCTTCCTTTTCAGTTCTCTTCTTTACTCTTCTTCCTGTACAAAGACTCAGTGGTATCTTGAAAACAACATAAATATGCGCATACTGATTCCCAAAATCTATGCTTCCTACCCTACCTTTCTTTTATTTTAGCTGTGTGGCATGTGGAATTCTCAGTTCCCCGATCAGGGATAGAACCTGTGCTCCTTGAAGTAGAAGCATGGAGTCTTAGCCACTGGACCCCCAGAGAAGTCACTTCCTACCCTACCTGACCAAGAGACAGCATCCCAGTCACCCAAGGCACAAATCTGGGAGTTGTCTCTGAATCTTCTTTCACTCTCATTCCATCTGCCACCTTATCTCTCCATTCTCTCATGCAGAACTCTCTAATCTACTTCCTCCTCCCTCTCCCCTGCCTTTGTCTCAAGTCCTTATCATTTCTTTCCAGGATCACTTGTAAGTGTCCTACTATTACCCCAGGACTCAATCCATCTTCCACACTGCCACACCAGACTGCTCTCTGTAAGAGGAAAATCTTACCATGACACCCTCCTGCTTAAAATCTTTCAAGGTTTTCACTGTCTTGGATAAACATGTTAAACTTCTCAGGAGGGCATCCATGCAAAGATGTGTCTACTCTTCTGCTGTTTTACTTCCCCAGGTTCCTTTCTAGCATCCTTGCTCCATAAGCACAGGTATGCTCTTTGCTCCAACTGTATACAAACTTACTAGGATAAGTTACAATCTTTCACTCTTTATACCTTTTCAAATGTTCCCCACTTCTACTTGGCTTCTCCATCCCATCCTTCTTTCTATCTGATTAACTGCAAGAGCTGTCATAGCTCAAGTTGTCTTTCTCTTAGCGTCCTCTCCCTGCTCCCCTGGTCCCCTTTTCCATCAGTTCCTCTCTTTTCCATCTCCCTAGTACATGGTTCCATTTTTGCACTACTGTGTTTGCATGTGCCTTTGCCTTTCAGCTCCATAAGAGTTTCTAGAGATGAAGACTTATGCCATTCATCCATTTCTGTACCCTCCAAGGGCAGTAGTAGGCCTTCAGGAACTAAATGTTGAATGAATGAACAAATTAACAGAAAAGACTGAAGAAGAAATCTATTTGGATATTTTCCTAATAATCCTTGTATCATACTAAGTGTACTTACTCTACAGATTAAGACAATTTTAGCAACACCTTAATTATCTATCATGTGTTTTACTTACATATCAAGAGTATGTATAGAAATGGTAATGCAAGTCTGAACCTCTTGAATCAACTGGGGTTTGGAGTATCATATCCAAGAACTGTGACATCATATTAAATATTATTATTGTCATTATTAGCTACCATCTATTTTACACTTAGGAAGTACCAGCTCTCTGTCTAGAATTTTGCATATAGCATCCAATTTATTAGGAGGTAGATATTATTCTTCTAACTTTACTGTTGAGGAAATTGACTCCTGGAGTAAGATATTAAATGGAAGGTTGGAGGTTAACTATTGGGCTGTTTGCCACTGCAGTCTAACTCCTACACTCCCTGATTAAAAACCATTTTTAATGTTTAGTTCTAGTATTCTATTGTTACATGAATTACTTCACAGCCTTGACAGAATGGCATTCTCATGAGACTAGAAAAGTGAGCTCAATTTTCAAGAGCCAAAGAAAGGGAGAATGTATTATTCAATTAATGAAATTGGGTTCCATGTCTCCTAAGGCAAGGCTGAAACAATGCCCAATAATCAGTTACAAAAGAAACAATCTAAAGCTTTTTATAGATTTATAATTTAACTTCCTGCCTCAGTGGATTTTCCCTAAAATAAACTTTGATTCAAACAGTCTTCCTTTTGTGGCTAATTTTTACAAAAAATATTAGAAAGTACCTGCTTCAGAGACAACTCCATGTTCAAGATGATTGAGGAATGCTGAAAATAGAAGTTAACCGTTAGTAATCATGAACAGTCTTTTATAGTAGCCAAGATTTTATCTTGTGCCATAGATAACTGGGGTAAATTTCAAGGCTCTGTTATGTAGAGGAGAAAAAGATCTTAATGTTTGCTATTTCCTTCCCATGTGCAGTGATTCAACCTTAATAAAAATTATCAAAATAGTTTCTTATTAAAGAGAAATTACCTAAATATATGTGGAGGAATTCTGCATTGGAAATTGTTCCCAGTTACCCATAAGTTTTCTCCCTCTTCTGACTCTGCTTATCTTAACTGCTTCCATATAATTCAAACTAGTGTTGACAAGAACATCTCCATAATTATTTATTGCCTCTTTCTGCTCTCACTTAGATCAGTAGTTCAAAACTTGTTCAAGTAGCAGAATTCTAAAAAGTTATAATGCTCCTTGTGAATGAGCATATTCTTTATAGACCCCTACAAAACATGATGTGTATAATTTCATGGGGGGAAAGTTTTATTTGTAGGAAATACATCTCTATGCAAGCAATATAAAATTTAAAATATGAACAGAAAAGTCCCCAAACTAAGAAAGATGGGATGTTTAAAATTCTTTTCCTCTATCATCAATCTTTCTCTATATATTTATTTTTCAAAATTGATACGCAAAATTTAAGAAAGTATATGAAAAAAATGAAAAGAAAATGTTAAATGAGGAAGTTCTGTCAAATAACTTTTTTTTAATGAATTAAGCAGACAGGTTCATTGTTTAATCTTAAGAGTGGAATCCAAACAATTTCTTTTGACCACTAATAACCACTGAACAGACTCAGTCTAACATGCCTATAT
Source organism: Cervus canadensis (assembly GCF_019320065.1). NCBI lineage: Eukaryota > Metazoa > Chordata > Mammalia > Artiodactyla > Cervidae > Cervus > Cervus canadensis. The sequence goes on along the minus strand of NC_057388.1, from coordinate 33,324,090 downwards.
GTGTTGTGGGGGCTTTATTTTTGGCCTCTGGGTTCACACTTATATTTGACATTGACTTTTCCCTCAGGAACTACGCAAGGCTTTGTTTTCAGTAGATAGCAGACAGCAGGTCTTGTTCTTGTTAACTCCTGGACCACTAGTATCATCACGGTGTAAACAGGAACCAATGAAGCTCGGCACGTTAATTAACTTGGGCCCTTCACAGTGGAGGGTTCTACTCTATTTTATGACAATAGATGTTCACATGGAAACAGTATATTTTAATAAACTGTCTCAACAAAAATGTTACAAAAGACGCAGCATATTTTTCAAAAGCTCTTCTAAGAAATGCAATTTTATTTCTAATTTCATTTTTAGAAAATAACTTTGAACTGAATCTCACTGAACATCTACAAAGAATGCCACAATTCAGATTTACTCTTAAAAGTCTAAGGATATTCCCCAAATCTGGAGAAATATTATTTTAGATCTACTAACTTTTTGGGTGATTGAGAGGAACTTAGCATACACAAAGATTTACTATCATGCAACTTAAAAAAAAATTTCCTTATAGAAATGCAGGGAAACATGATTTATACACTTTTCAGTTTTCTCAAATTCAACTGAGGAAAAACTGAAAAGTAAAATTTATTCAGCAGAAAAGCATCTGGATAGTAAAAGAGATCCCAGGCTTTCATCTACTGTAGTGATTTGTCTGAGCATACGCTTGGAAAACTCAGTCATGAGGGGTAGTCCCAGGAGTCCCAAGCTAAGTTATATTCTACAGGGGAAAGTGAGTCCCACTCTTGGTTGCTTTTTAAACTTTTTTTCCTTCACTTAAGGAAATAAAAAGTAAAGGAGTTAATTGCAAAGACTTCTCCAGAAAAAGTGATGATATATTGAGACAAACATGTCGCATATCTTCTCACGGAACTCTGGCCTAAGTCTTACCTTGAATATCTGTAACTCCTCCAGTACTACCTCTTCCATATTCCACTTCTCCTTTGAAATGCTGACAACTTTTAGGACCGTTCCAATGTCTGAAAAAACACATTACCCATGATCCTTCTGCTTCTACTTCAATGTTTAAACATTTTCTTAGCAACCTGCACACTGCTCCCCTCATTTTTTTTCTCAATGCCTTTCAAGAAATCAGGTTAAATAAAGCATGCAAGAAATGAAGCTTAATGTATTAATATATGACTCTCCTCTTCTGAAATATTATAGCTTTCAGCTCATAGAACACATGTTTATAAAGAAAATATTAAAAGACACATACTTGGAGTGTATTCCTAGCACAGGAATATCTATGTCTCCTTTAAAACAGTTGAAATGATAACAAAAGAGAAACAACATTTTTGGAATTTAAAGGGTTAAAATATATTAACACTTTTTCTTTCTTTCTAAATGTAAGAAATACTTTTTCAGTACTTATCCAATTCACTATGAAAGACAAATATATTTTAATACTTTTATTAATATTTTTAATAATATTTTAAAAGCTATTTTTAATAATCTTAACAAATGGAGGAGAAATCATTGAGGTATCTATATGAGAAAAGTGGCCACTACTAATCAAATGTATTTAACTGACAGAAACATTAATGGGATAGAAAGTAAAGTTTTTATCTAAAATTATTTTAGAATTTAAAAAAAATTATCACAAGATTAATAATAGATTGCAGTTCCACAAGGTGGCATGTTATTACAGAAAGATGATCAAAAGAACATTTTAGAAAAAGAAAAAAAATTTCCATTTGGAGATTAATGTCTAGACTGACCTATATAAAAATAAATTAAAAATAGTTGCTTATAAACTTCTGAGCACTGTGGTTGGAGTATGTAAACATGTATGGTAATAATCCTGTTAGCACAAAACAGTGTGAATTGTTTTTAAATGATTCTAGAATCTTTGAAAAATATTAAACATACATTTTCCAAATACCATATTTGGAAATCAGTCTACCTCAGTATCCTTACAATTTTCTCAATAAAAGTTAGGTAGTACCACCTAGTGGCTAAATGGCTTTTCTGACCCAGAAATGTTGAAGAGCTAGGAATGAGCTTTGGGTGGGCCATGCAATTAAGAGGCAAACTCGTTAGAATTCATGGCAAACTAATTATTTCATGTTTTGATGCTTCAGTAGTAATCTCCATAGTCTGGAAAGCATCATTTTTTTTTTCCCTGGGCCTTGGTACCGCCATCTGCAGCATAATCAGGTTTGACAACTGGAGTTCTTGAAAGTCCTTTGAGTCTGTCACACAGATGCTTCCTAATATACCTAACTTTTGTAAAACCAATACACATTTAGAAATAAAATTATCCTAAAATTGCTTTGTAGTCCTAAAAACATTTTTTGGTAAAAGTGTCAATTTCTTCAAAACTCATCAAATTTCTATTTTTTTTAATGCAATGCTTGATCCATCAAATTATAATTATCCAGGATGCAGTGCTTTTGTTTTAATGATACAAGTTATTTTTATTGCCATTAAAATTCACAGTACACTATTAGATATTACTTTTTTGAAATACACCAAATAATATTTCTTTTCCTATAAAAAGTAATCATTTTAATGAGTTGGCAATCAAAAAGTAAGTAAAATGGGTTCTAATAATGAATAATTAATCCACAAAATTCAAAGGCAGGAAAAATAATTACCAAGAAGTTTTTACTTTAAGTTCTTTACAAATTAATGATTAACTTTTTTGAAAAGCCATCTTATGTCAGCTAAGTCAGAGATTCTCAAAATTGGGTGAAAGGTTCCTTTGGGGTAAAATTGTCAAATATCTCTGTAGAAAGAAGGAAATGTGAAGTTTGAAGATAGAGAAACTTTTCTTTGCCTACTTGTTTTAGTCCATAGCCATTCAGCAAATATGTATTGAGCACCTCATCTATAGCAGGAACACTGCAGTTATAATATAGAAATATGTTTTGAAATCTCACACAACTCTAATGGAGACTGGGAGATAGGTATGATAGTCAATTAAAAGCACTTGTTATGCAAGTTAAAAAAAAATATTGACGAGGTATGAACTAATAATTACTCATTTTGATTTTGACCAGTAGACTTTTCTGAATTTTTTGTTTGTCTAATAATGAAAAACTCATGTGAAAGAAAGCGTAACCTGGCTCTAGCGTACCTGTTCCAAGAAACATCACGTCGTACTGGCCATCTTCTGCAACGACGTGATCCACCACGATCTGTGTCAGTCTGTAATCCACATTGATTCGCTTGAACGTTGGTCCTCCCACAACTGGATATACTGATTTATACATCACAGGGTGCCGCTTTATGAAACTGATGACATCGTCTGGAAAATCTCGGGTGGATTTGACCAGTGGGTCATAGGTTTTGCTTGGACACTGAAAAGAAATGAGGCGGGGAGTAAAGACATTGTTCTTGCACCTGAGAAATTATCATTTACTTCCAAAGTTTTTAAAGCTTATTACTGGTAATATTAAAGGAATGGTCAATAGGATCAACATGAAGTCACATCTAGATATAAATAAATACAGTTTGCCATGAGTGTATTTAAATCAAGTTTTTGCTTTCAAAAATATTCTAAAATATTACAAAGAAATATTATTCAGCTACACAAAAAATGAAATCTTACCTTTTGCAACAACATAGATGGACCTTAAGGGCATTATGCTAAGTGAAATAAATCAAAGAAAGAAAGAAAAATACTGTATGATCTCACTTATATATGTGTAATCTAAACAATGGAACAAACAGAAGAGTTCATAGATACAGAGAACAGATTGGTGGCTGCCAGAAGTTGGGGTGAGATATGGGCAAAATGGGTGAAATGGGTCAAAAGGTATAAACCTCTACCTATAAAATAAGTCCTGGTGATGTATGGTGGCTATTAGTTACAGACACTGTATTACATATTTGAAAGTTGCTAAGAAAGTAAATTTTAAAAGTTCTCATCACAAGAAAAAAAAAGTAACTATGGATGGCAGCTGATGCTAACTAGACCTATTGCGATCATCTTTCAGTTCAGTTCAGTCGCTCAGTCATGTCTGACTCTTTGCAGCCCCATGAACTGCAGCATGCCAGGCCTCCCTGTCCATCACCAACTCCCAGAGTCCACCCAAACCAATGTCCATTTAGTTGGTGATGCCATCCAACCATCTCATCCTCTGTCATCCCCTTCTCCTCCCGCCCTCAATCTTTCCCAGCATCAGGGTCTTTTCAAATGAGTCAGCTCTTCACATCAGGTGGTCAAAGTATTAGATTTCAGCTTCAACATCAGTCATTCCAATGAACACCCAGGACTGATCTCCTTTAGGATGGACTGGTTGGATCTCCTTGCAGTCCAACGGACTCTCAAGAGTCTTTTCCAACACCACAGTTCAAAAGCACCAATTCTTTGGTGCTCAGTTTCTTCACGGTCCAACTCTCACATCCATACATGACTACTGGAAAAACCATAGTCTTGACTAGACAGACCTTTGTTGACAAAGTAATGTCTATGCTTTTTAAAATGCTGTCTAGGTTGGTCATAACTTTCCTTCCAAGGAGTAAGTATCTTTTAATTTCACGGCTGCAGTCACCATCTGCAGTGATTTTGGAGCTCTCAAAAATAAAGTCAGCCACTGTTTCCCCATCTATTTGCCATGAAATGATGGGACAGGATGCCATGATCTTAGTTTTCTGAATGTTGAGCTTTAAGCCAACTTTTCCACTCACCTCTTTCACTTTCATCAAGAGGCTCTTTAGCTCTTCTTCACTTTCTGCCATAAGGGTGGTGTCATCTGCATATCTGAGGTGATTGATATTTCTGCTGGCAATCTTGATTCCAGCTTGTGCTTCCTTTCCTCCAGCTCAGCATTTCTCATGATATACTCTGCATATAAGTTAAATAAGCAGGGTGACAATATACAGCCTTGACGTACTCCTTTTCCTATTTGGAACCAGTCTTTTGTTCCATGTTCAGTTCTAACTGTTGCTTCCTGACCTGCATACAGGTTTCTCAAGAGGCAGGTCAGGTGGTCTGGTACTCCCATCTCCTTCAGAATTTTCCACATAGTCAAAGGCTTTGGCATAGTCAATAAAGCAGAAACAGATGTTTTTCTGAAACTCTCTTGCTTTTCTGAAGATCCAGAGGATGTTTGCATTTTGATCTCTGGTTCCTCTGCTTTTTCTAAAACCAGCTTGAACATCAGGAAGTTCACGGTTCACATATTGCTGAAGCCTGGCTTAGAGAATTTTGAGCATTACTTTACTAGCCTGTGAGATGAGTGCAATTGTGCAGTAGTTTGAGCATTCTTTGGCATTGCCTTTCTTTGGGATTGGAATGAAAACTGACCTTTTCCAGTCCTGTGGACACTGCTGAGTTTTCCACATTTGCTGACATATTGAGTGCAGCACTTTCACAGCATCATCTTTTAGGATTTGAAATAGCTCAACTGGAATTCCATTACCTCCACTAGCTTTGTTCATAGTGATGCTTTCTAAGGCCCACTTGACTTCACATTCCAGGATGTCTGGCTCTAGCTGAGTGATCACACCATTGTGATTATCTGGGTCATGAAGATCTTTTTTGTACAGTCTTCTGTGTATTTTTGCCACCTCTTCTAAATATCTTCTGCTTCTGTTAGGTCCATTTCTTTCAGTGTATACAAATATCAAATTATGTTATACACATGAGACTAATATGCTATATGTCAATTATACCTCAATGAAACATTAATAGTGCACACATTTTAAATCTTTTATCCATGTCCATTCGGGCTCCAGTTTTTGAAATAGTCTTTTTCAGTTGTGTTAGCATAAGTGAAAATTGGTAATTCCCATCCATATCTTTTCTTCCAGGAAGTATAACTTCAGAAAACTGACTATAAAACCCCTGTGATAGATATTTCTATTGTCTTTTATACTGTTCTCTTCTTGAATTAACCTCAGATCTCAAAAGACAACTGTCTTAACTTGTTGGCAGGTGGAATGGCTAATGGTCATCAAAGATATCCTTACAAAACAAAGTATCCTGCTTATTAAAGCTCAAAAGAAATGTCTAAATTCTATCCATTTATCTGTATTTTCTAAAGTTTCCAAAATGAACTCTATTTTTTACAAAGGTGCATGGAATTTGAGTGGAAAGAAAGTGATCTATAAACACCATTATTTTCAACTTCCTTTAATTAATGTAAAATTTCAGTTTTAAATTAAAACCATGATTGTTAAAAAATAAAATGGAACAAATCAACATGTCACAAAATTACTTGTAAAAGAGCTTTAATAGTTTGACGTTATAATCATTTAGCTTTTCATAACTGGTGTGAGAATTTACTGTGAACAATTCAACAATTCAGCAGCTCTTTCCCTAAAGGATCTGTGGAGAAACCCTCAGGGAGATTGATTTTTCACTTGTCTAACATCTCTTCATGTGTGCCTCTTGGCATCCACTAATTCAATAGTTAGTATACACTGCCCCCTGGTGGTAAAAGTAAAAAATTTACACTGCTACAAATTAAATGAATTCAATATGCCTCTATCCAAAAATATGAAAAGGGAATTACTTCATATTTGACTTTTTTTCCATCAAATATCTCCCCTCCCACAAACTAAATCTACTTTATTTATCATAGTTTAGTAATTTATCTCAGAATAATGTTGTTATCACATTTGAATTCTTAATTGGCTAATACATATTTTTTGGGAATGAAAAAATTTAGCTATATGATGAAAGCATCAAAAAGAAAATGAGCAATATTAAGGAAAGTTTATAAGAAAGTCCTGCTTTCTCCCTATTTTAGCTCTTCAACAAGTTGGAATCATAATCTGCACTGAACTGAGTTGTTTATACCCAGCACTAATTAGAATCTTGTCAAGGCTGAAATTGTACTTCTCAGTCAAAGCATTCACCATGGTTATTCTATGGAACTAAACATACTAAAGTTAGTTACAATAAATGACGCTGACCTTAAATTTACAGCAATAAAATTGTAATAGCTCACCAAATTATAAGAAATATCAAAGAAGTTGTAATTAAAAAAAAATCTGTTAATGATTTCCATATTTATCTGTCATAAAAATCTTGCATGTGAAAAGAAACTGATCTTTTCTTGATCAGTTTTATTGTCTTGTCCCAGATCTGCACCAAAGAGGTTAGAAATGTCCTAGAATGTTAGCCATTTGGTACTTACTGAGCATATTCTTAGCTGGTTGTTGGTCTGAACCTATATCTGTATTGTTAGTCACTGTTTCTAGCACTTTGCTCTTAGCCAAGTGAAATCTGTCAACTAGATAATGGAAGAAACCCTGTATTAAGCAGATTAAGCTGTAACTCAAAGTGGATATGGAGCTCAAATGATACAAAGCTCTTGCCCAATTACAGGCTGCATGTTTGAGTCAAAGGCCATTCATAGAGGGCTTATAGCTTAAAACTCCCGTGGTGCCTTCTGGTGGGTCTATCATTAAAATCAAAGCAAATGCTCAAGATTTCTGCCTGCATTACATCTTTGAGACAGCTCTCTAAGTTAAGAAAATCAGCTCTTTTGACTGTGTAGTTACAATCACACAGTAGCCAATATTTCAAAAGCTATATCGTACCATTCAAGCCAGATTTTACATCATATTTTCAAATTATAAGAAATTTTAATGTGAGAAAGTATAGGTGAATGAAGCTATGACCACTTATCAAAAAACAAGTATAAATTTTCCTCCTTGCTCACCTTATGACAAAAAGGTTTAAGTATATTAAAATCTAAGAAAAAATAAAAAGAAAGGAAATCTGGTTTCTATTGCCTATTATAAAATGATCTTTGAAAATGTATTTTTTTCATATGGCAGCTTTTCCTCATGGCATGCAGCCAGTGTTTGGACAAGATCTTTATCCTCTAGGTTGCTGTGTGTGACCTCTGGTCTGCGTCTCCACTCTGCTTTCACAAATGAAAGTGATTTGGTAGAGACACTCCCTGAGGTTTAAGACAGTACAGTTTGAACCAAATATTGTTATTTTAGTATGTTAAAAACCAGGGGAATTTTCCCCTTTGATATCATATACCTGCATCACACAGAGATCTAAAAATAACTTGAGATGCCAAGCATCTTATGCAGGTAAATAGAAACTAGGGAAGAATTCCATAAAGGAGAAAGAGAATGTGTGGGGAAATGCTCCATCTAAATAACCAACTTCAATTATCTTCCTTCCACAAGTCCTAGAAGATTTTCCGTTTGCAACCATACATCCCAGGTATTTACAATCTAGTTAAGTTTTCTCTGTACGTATGTACTTTAAGTTCTACCTGTTGACTCAGTGCATCTGGATATACTGTACAGGGCAATTTATTTCTGCCCCAGCTTTCTAACATTTGCCTGACTTCCATCACTTTAGCTCCTGTGACTGTAAGAAATAAATCAAGGAACTTATCTGTGTCTCCACCTACTGTTTAGAAAAACTCTAAGTTTAAAATTTGAAGGGTGAAAAAGAGGAGAGCTAGTCCCAAAACTCTCAAATGTCCGTATCTTGCTGGAAACAATACCAGCACAAGCGCAGAAGAGAAATGGACCTGGTAGGCAGCTCTGAGATGAAAGGGTAAACCCAGCATCAGTGAACCCTGGTTCCACGCCTATCTATCTTCCCTGGAAGGCTGCCACCCGGACTAGGTGTGATCATGTTATGCTTGGCACATCTGCATGTTTGTAGAGGGCCTTCAATAGTGCAGTGGGAAGCAATGGATAAGAGGAGAAAAATGGGTCTTATCCAATGAGAGAACTTGGCCCCTTGGTGGGCCCCAGACAGCTGTTACAAGTTTTCTCCCCCTGCTGCTTAGAGCTTTTCTCTACAGGTTGCAATTTCCTTTTAAACAAACCAGAGGGATGACCCCGTGCAAGGGAAGACATGGCATGGGGAACAACTGAACCGGGCTTTCATTTTTTGCAAAACGGGAAAAACAAGCTAAATGTGTAAAGCAGTCTGATTTTTATTTATAAAGTAAAACATGCAAATTTAATAGGTGTCATCCTAGCCCCTTTATTCCTCTGAGAGTTAGTTTATAACATATATGGGCAACAAAGATGCTATATTCAATTTAAGAGTTAGAAGAGCTGGAGGTAAAGACAGCTAAATCTCTCCTTTTTGAAGTTTGTCTTTTAGAGAGAATTCTATACCAGAAAAATGAAAACATGATTGAACACAGTCAATGGTCTGGGATTTGGAGAATCTTATTTTAAAAGCGAATGCTAGTCCTTTGGAAAGGAAAGCTAAAAGCCAGTTGAACAGATTGACTTGTTAGAATCAGCTAGAACTGACTTGTTAGAATCTGACCCTGTCAGAGAAACATGTCCTATATACAGTTAAAGGAAAAAGAGAGAGATGTTTTGTCATATGCTCGCCTCAGTGTATCAGATTAAGGAACCAGGAGTCAGGAGGCCCAGGTTCTAGTTCTGCCTCCGCTTCTCCCTTCCAGAATCAAAAACCTAGAAGGATTAGAATTAAAGATATTCTTGGTAATTTAGAAGTGGTAGCTCAGTCGGTAAAGAATCTGTCTGCAGTGCAGGAGACCTGGGTTCGATCCCTGGGTTGGGAAGATCCCCTGGAGAAGGAAATGGCAACCCACTCCAGTATCCTTGCCTGGAAAATCTCATGAACAGAGGAGCCTGGTGGGCTGCAGTCCATGGGGTCCCAAAGAGTCGGGCCGACTGAGCGACTAACGACACTTAATAAAGTAACAGTTTGTTATCCAGTAAGTGGAAAACCATACTGTGGACAAATAATAGGGAAAAAGTGAAACTGTGAATTTAACATGATAGAGAGGCATCTATGAGGTAGTGACACACAAAATTAATTTCCCCAAAGATTTCCACATACTGTAAATTAATTAGGAACTCTCAAAGGAAATGGCAGCCAAATTTGAGACATTTATCAGATGCATAAATGAAAAGACAGGGCAACACTGTGAGGGGATTCTTCCATTATTTTTTTCATCTCGTGTGGTAAGATTCAAAGTCTATGGTTTTCCTGGTAGCTCAAGTGGTAAAGAATCGGCCTGCAATGGAGGAGACTCGGGAAACACAGAAGAATCAAGTTTGATCCCTGGGTAGGGAAGATCCCCAGGAGAAGGAAATGGCAACCCACTGCAGTATTCTTGCCTGGGAAATCCAATGGATAGAGGAGCTTGGCGGGCTACAGTCCAAAGGGTCACAAAGAGTTGGACATGGACGTGACTGAGCAACTGAGCACACATGCACTCCAAGTCTAAGACAGAAAGGAAGTTTAGAATACTTTTTGGAAGTATTTCTCTTTTTGTACCCTTATCTTTGAATCAATCTTAAAACCTTTTTTTCTCTGAAGATAATCAGAAAATCCTTATGAGGCCAGTCTACATTACAACTCAGATCTAATTTAGGAGATTCATGAAGACATCTAATTTAGGAAATTCGTGAAGATAATACAATTCTAAGAATCACCAGCTCTATAAAAACAATGTTTTGCAGAAATATGTCATTGCTCAGGTCAAATATTTTAGGTAGATCAGGAAGAGAAAATAGGGTGAGTTTTGGAACTCATGAATTCCATGTTTTATTTCAAACCCCTGCTGTTGAGGACATGGACCAATGTAAAAGTTGGAATTTCTCAGCAAGCATTCTAATAATAAGTGAAGCACCAATGCATATATCCTGTCTGCTCTAAAAACTGAATTACTGTCATTATGTATTACTATCCTATGATATGATAACAACATCTCTTTGAAACAAGGAATTCAGATATTTTCAGGGTCACCATTTGCATCAACTCTTTCTAATATTTATACACAAAGGAAGAATGGGTTTTGCTGATGTGTAAGGTATTCATGGGAATTTTACTGTATTTCTCAGTCACCAAAATACACATAATAAAAATAAGTTATGAAATTAAAAGGCAATATGGATAATTACATCTTATTGCTCCCTACCAAAAAATGAAGCCTTAGTTGGGAAATTCACATGTAAGTTTGATCTTTAAAATTAAAGCTGAAACATTTAGCAATAAAAATGGTAACTATTTGGGAGAAAATGTAATTTAAAAATGAATTGTTATTTTTACAAAATTAGAGGTTTAGAAATTGTTTAAAAACTATAGGAGAATGGTTCAAAAGTAGTGAAACATACAGTCCTTAAGTGTTTTAAGTTCAAAAACTTCGTACATTTTAGTTATTGTGAATAATGCTGCAAATGAACATGGGAGTGCTAATCTCTCTTTAAGATTCCAGTTTTAATTCTTTTGGATAAATATCCAGAAGTGGGGTTGCCGGATCATGTGTTAGTTTCACTTTTTAATTTTTTGACAACCCTTCAGATCTTATGTGAAAACAACCTAATGTTCATTAACTGATGAATGGATTTTTTAAAGTGGTACATATATAGGGCAGAATATTATTCAGTGTTAAACGGAAGGAAACCCTACAACTTGTAGATAAACCTGGAGAACATTACACTAAGTGAAATAAGTCAGTCATGAAGGACAAAAATTGCTTAATTACACACACACACACACACACACACACATATATATATATATATAAAAAACATGTTCATGCATGCTAACTGGCTTCAGTTGTGTCCAGCTCTTTGCAACCCTATGGACTGTAGCCCACCAGGCTCCTCTGTCCATGGGATTCTCCAGCAAGAATACTGGAGTGGTTGTCATGCTCTCCTCCAGGGGATCTTTCTGACCTAGGGACTGAACCCACATCTCCTGCGGCTCCTGCATTGCAGGTAGATTGTTTACCATTGAGCCCCTGGAGAAGCCCCATACATATAACATAGTCAGAAGTATAGAAGCACAGAATAGAACAGTGGTTGCCAGGGGTTTGGGGAAGCGAAGAATGGTAAGTCACCAATTAGTGGGTATACAATTTCAGTTACACAGGGTAAATTCTAGAGAGCTGCTCTACGACATTACAGCCTGTAGATAATAATACAGTACTGTACACTTAGAAATCTGATAAGAAGTGTTCTGACCACAGTAAATTGTTTTCAAAAAGTCCTTTCTTCTCACCTTTTTGATAAGAGACTGTTTTAAAAACTGAAGCTCACATTGAAACAAACATGTATTAATAGTTAACATTTATGCATAAATCATTGGGGCTTCCCAGGTGGTGCTAGTGCAGGAGACATTAGAGATGCAAGTTCTACCCCAGGGTTTGAAAGATCCCTTGGAGCAGGAAATCGCACTCCACTTCAGTATTCCTGCCTGGGAAATTCCACGGACAGAGGAGTTTGGCAGGTTACAGTCCATGGGACCACAAGGAGTCAGACACAGCTGAGCAACCGAGCACACACACAAAGAAACACATAAAAACTTATCAACACAGAACAAAACTACAGAGTAAAATTCTAATAATAAAAGTAAGAAACAAAATCTCCTGCTATGACAAATCTTTCCCAGATTCTGCTGTTTTTTGGCCTGATCTCAATCTGATTTCTATATCTGACCTATTATCACTCACTGTTTGGTGGATTCTTTCATACTGTATTTCACTTTGAACTTATTACCAAGACCCAGCAGTTCAATAATGGCTGAAAAGGCCCATTTATTCAGAGATTTTGTTTGGACACCAGAGGGCAGAAGAATCACTTGAAGTGAAGGAATTCCATTAGCGAATTTTGTGCATTCTTGAGTTGCCAGGCTCATTAACATTGTAGAGCAGTGATATCACTGTAAGGCTAGGAGTTTAGGTTTGACTTTTTATCACAGGAAGTACAAAAGTCTGTTAAACTAAAAAAAAAGAAAAAATAAGTAGCTACGGCACACAGGAAGTCCCGTGTGTATTTACTGGAGTGATAATGTCAACAGAAGGTGCTGTTGAGAGAACAACTTGGAATTCAATCGTAATTGCAACATGGTTGAGAAAATATAAGTTGCAAAAGTAGTTTTAAAAATAATCTATTTAAAATTTTTAACTTAAGTGAAAAAGCCACTTTTCTGACATTTCATAGAAAGAAAATTATTCAGCCATGCTTTTGATTAAAGTAAGCTGTGTTCCCTGAATTACAATAAAAGAAATGACAAGTGAAACAAGGCTTCAACAATTCATTATTTTTGTAGAGAACAGATTGATCCCTGGAGAAACAATGTAATGTTCTGTTGGGTTGTTTGATTTTATCACTTTCAAGGCAGAATGGCATGGAGGTTAATGACATTTGATTTAGAATTATGTGAATCTAAATTTAATCATAGTCTCACTTTACAAACTATGAGACCATGAGCATATGTCATATTTCTCAACTAGAGGAAATTTAGTTTAACTATCCTCCTCTAAATAAATAAAACCCTCAAACTCCATGGACTGTAGCCCATTAGGCTCCTCTGTCCATGGGATTTCTCAAACAAGAATACTGGACTGGGTAGCCATTCCCTTCTCCAGGGGATCTTCCCCACCCAGGGATCGAACCCAGATCTCCTGCATTGCAGGTGGATTCTTTACCATCTGATCCACAAAGGAAGCCCTATACATATGGGGCTTTATATATATGTGTGTGTGTGTGTGTGTGTGTAGTCACTCAGTCGTGTCTGACTCTTTGTGTCCCCGTGTCTCCTGCACTGGCATGTGGATTCTTTACCACTGGGCCACCTGGGAAGCCCTATAACTGTACATATATATAGCATGTATATCCAGTAAAAGATCTCCCATGCAAGAGGAAAACAGATATAATTTAACATGACAAGTTTTTAATATAGTGTCAAAGTACAAGGACTAAGAGCTTGGAGTCTGCCGACAAGCTTATCTAAGTTCAAAACTCAGCTGCACCTCTCACCAACTTTGTGACCTTGGGCAAGTTTGCACCTACCTGTGTCTGATATATCTCGTCTGTAAAATGACATTAATAACAACAGAACTTGCTTCACAGAGTCATCATAAAGATGGCATTAAGATTTGTAAAGCCTTTAGAAGAGTACCTGCACACCCTGAGTGCCTACACCCTATGTTACTGTCTAAAAAATAAGTAAATAACAGAACAAGCAAGTGCAACTATGATGTTCAAAGAAAATTAAAAAGTGAACACTGAAAACCATAATGTTGCATGCAAAACTTCATTTCCAAAGTTGTGACTACTCTTATCAGTCCAGAAAACATCCGTGAAATAAATTTATGTTAAGGAATTTTGAAATTGAAAATAGTCATGGTAGTAAACTATGTTTCCCCAATTTAATTAGGTTATATAACAGGAAGATGAAAAGAGAACTCAGAAAGCCTGGCTACCAGATGTTTCCTCTTTAGGAACAAACATATGAAAAGATAAAACTCATTAGAATTAGATGGGTTAAATCAGTAACTTTTCCGAGATTTTGATGATTATTTTAGTGCTCTTCGTAGAAATAGTTATAATGAATTAATCTTTTTTAAAAGGCATTTTCTCTTTCTATTAGATCAATCAACCAGTCCTAAAATAGTAACATAACAAACTGTTTTAATCACATCAACAAAACAAAAGCCTTCCATTTATCATGTACAGATTTTAAACTACAAAGGTTTTTTTTTTTTTTTTAAACAGATGCATAAACTCTAAATCACATTTCTTACTTTTTTCACCTCTGTTCCAAACATGATTTATGCTGTCTGAATAGAATTTTGGACTCAGTGCTTCCTAGGTATTTTCCACATCTAAAATAAATTCCAAGGTGCAACATAATAAAAATGAATGCAGAATAAAAGAAAATATAAGTTAAATGAACAATTATAAGTGATGTATAGTCTTTTTAAAATAGAAATAGGGACTAGAAGCCTCTAGCTACATGCAGAGTTGTATGTGAGGAATAAATACTTATTTGGCATTTCCTTCTAACTTGGAATATTTGTCATTCTAGATATTAAATCATTTTGACAATTCTATAGACAATTTGAGGATAAATACTATATTCCCAGGGTAGTCTGCTCCTTACCATACAGCCCATTATTTTCTGTAGTACTTATAATTCTTACTCAAAAGAAAAATGTTAAATTCCAGTAAAGGTCAGACATTTTAACACATCGCTGTAAATAATTAGTTATTTTAAAACCACAGTGCATGTTGCTGTGGTGAGTAACATAGTTTCTTAGAATTAGGAAGAGAACATGGGCCTAAAATAATATTTTGATTATTAAGTTGAATACATACTGTGCCAGGTCGGGGATAAGGAATCCTTCCATCATACTGTACCCAGCGATGGTCTGCACTTTCCTTATGAGCATAGGGACCATTAAAAACTGCTCTGATGTCAGCCATGCTATACACACACACGGCGGAGCCTTTGAAGATGGAGCTGAAAGAAAGCAACAGGATCCAGTCATTCGCTGGTCCATTCTATCCGGCGGTGCTGCAGACAAAATGGGCCTATGTCCTAAAGGAGCTTATAGCCAAATAATCCTGAATAAGGTTTGATAACAGTTACATTACAGGTAATTATAGTAAACTATAGTATAACTATAGTAATTATAGTAAACTATACACGCAGATGGGTACCCAGTACAAGGGTTTCTAGTAAATTTTCAGGGAGTGGACAGTGCCTATATTGATATCTGATGGACAAATAGGAATCACCTAGAAAAACTGGAGGATAGACAGGACTATGAAAGAAATAGTATCATTTACTCACATACTCTTGAATTTCATTTGAAGTTATTATAGCATAATGCCTCCTAAGGAACTTACAAAATTAAGAGTTACATTACCTACTTTTATAAAAAGGAATATTTAGGTATGGAAATATCTTGTTTATCTGCTTTCTTAAAAAAGAATGTCCATAAATACTGGCTATTAATAATTTCCTCATATAATTTTTATTAATTAAAAAACACTGAAATAATCTCTTTAATCCCTTTTTGGATTTCTGAGTTTATGTAATTTATCTGATGCTTAAAATTCATCACGATTACACAGGAAGGGGACACGTCCAATTCAGGAGCAGAAAAGCTCCATGGGAATTCAACAGATGTCTCAAACTGATGATGAAAATTGTTAGCACTGGCAGACATTTCATTTTTGTTTTATTTCTAGAAATTAAAAGACATTTTTCTGAATCTAAAACTTACAGTGATTTGTGTTCTTAAAAATAAGATCACCATTTACACTCTAAAAGGCTCAGCTTGGCACTACACAAATGAGCTTAGGATTCTCTAACATAAGTAACTCAATTATTAATAATTCTTGGAATGACATTAATGGGAAGCATTGGGATCTGACGGTAAGCAAGCAGCTGGGAGAAAACTAACTGCTACGAAGGGAAATGATGACCCCCATAAAGATCACATGATCTGTCTTTGATACTTTAAAGGAATTATGCTTAATGGTATTGGTGTTATTGAGGATTAATTACATCTTGTCATTGGACCAAGGATGTGACTTGCATCCGACATTACCTCATTCGTCAGGGCAGCATTAAAAATAAAATAATCAAGTACACCAAGAACAAAGAGCTCACTTGTAACTTCACACTCTGGGTGGGCAAAAACTTGGTAGTAGAAAAAGAGAACTATCTTGGGGCTATATTTCCCTGGCACATATCTATGCCTTGTGTGTGAAATGCACAGTGACTTCAAAGCAAGTTCTGTGAATGAAAGGATGTCAAGAGAACCAGGGCTCAAATACTTGAATAACTACAGGCACATGCTCTTCCTGCACCTTTTTAGTTAAGATATAAATTATTGTAATAGCAGAAAAATGGAGTTCAAAATAGCAGCTTCCGAGCATATCCTCTCTATCCTTGTATTTAAATATTTCCACCCTATATTTTATAATTAACTAAATAGTATTTTGTTTTCTGATATATTCTGAACCAATAGTCCATTTGAGTTTATTCATAAGGTATTGTGAACTAAATGACAGCAAATTCTCAGAAGACATAAGTTGCCCACAAAATATTTTAATAATTTATTCAAAAGGAGGCAGGAACACCACTTGTCCAATGCTAGTGCCAACACTGACAATTCCTCCAATACTGCAATCAATATACATTCATAATGACTGATAGCAGTACTATGGAAAAAGTGAAAAGTATTTCAAAGAATGTAATATAGGCAGTAATAAGTAACAAGAATAAAAGTGCATTTGGAACGGAGTCAAATGTGAGTTACTGAGTTAAATAAAGTTATCATTAAATAAGATTAAGTGAGGTCCAAATATTCTTTGAGAATGCTTCATGGCTAGCTAGGAGAACTTTTAAGGAAGTCACAGAGCCTCAATGACAATTATAGGACAGCATTATGCAGAAGGAAGATAAGAATACAAGTGCAGAAGTTAGGAAAACAACTTCAGTTCTTGTCCTAGTAATTACCTACTCTTCTTCAGTCAAACACACATAATACCAACTTCCTTTGCTTAAGTTAGTAGAGCAGTGATGATGTGGCGATAGTAATAGCCACTCTCCCATCTTTGTAAAGGGGAAGTGCAAATAAATCCATGCGAAGACATTCTAAAAGTCGAGTGTCATCTCCTGATTAGAGCCTAGACAGTATTTTGTTAATGTTACCTCTATGTCATGCAGTTCGACCAATTTATTATGATTAATATATGCATGCGCCCTTGTATCCAGTAATTTTAGTCTAGCTCACAGAGATATACTCACTCCTACAGGGAATAGCATATGTACAAAGTTAGTCACCAACACATTATGTGCATTAGCAAAGGACTGGAAACAATGGAAATGTCTGTACAGGGGGCTGATTAAATAAATTGTGGTAGTCAGTATAAGGGATGTTCTGCTGATGTAAAGAGAACAGAGACATTTTATGGATTGATATCTAGGAAACACTATATGAAAAAGTAAAATAAAAAAATGTATATATTTTTATACGAAAGAAAGGGGCAAAGAGAACATATAACTATTTTCTTACATACTTAGATCAATTCTCTGGAAAAATTACAGCCTTTTTTTTTTAACTTACCTGGTTGTGGTAAAGACTCCATATACTACAGGATTTCTTTCATCTCTTGTGGGGAGTAAGTAAATGTCTTCTATTAATGGGAAAAAATAACAATTCACTGTAATTTGTATTTCTCAATATCACATTTGCTTTTTTCTTAAAAATGCAATATTTCTGAGATTCTAAATAGTATGTAAAATTAAGATAACAGTGGCAGTCATTACCTTATGACAAAATAAATTAAGGGGAAAGGTCCAGTTCTCACTAGCTATCTGGCATTGTGTTGAACATTTAACCTCTGAGGTGTTTACTTCAATCACCTGTAAATGCGATGGTTCACTTGATAAGCTCCATGTCTGTTTCCTATTAGGTGTATGTGACTTCATGGAGAATTGAAAATAAAAATGGGTTATTTTTACCCTCCAGTGTTAAAACAAGGCGTTTTCTTATAACTGCACCAGCTTGTTAGTAATTCAATTACCTATTTGGTAACAATATGAAAACAGCTGGAGTAGTGCATTTCTTGTGCAGTATTACTTGTGTAATTACTTGTTCAACACATACTAAAGCAGTGCAAATAATATACCTTAAAATATTATTTAAGAGGCGTGCATGCTTATATACAGCAAGAGAAATCATCCATGAATATTGGACATAGACTTTAATATTGTAAATGCAATGCTGACAAAAATTATTCAATGATAGAATTTTTACATTGCATGACAAAACCAAAAAAAAAAAAAAAAAAACTTCAAAAGGTAAAAGCTAATGATACTAACTTTATATACAACTGACAAATTCTTTCTAGCATCACACTCAGAGGAGTAGAGAGGGGAAATGAAAGAGAAGAATCTAATGCTTCTTGGCATATCCTTTTTACTAGCAAGTCAGAAGGGACAGAGTTCACCAGATCTGCAGGGCATCTCCAGCAGAGGGCATCTATAGAACGAGGAGCCCATCTACAGCTGGTGGCTTCTTCCAGATAAAAGACTGCATGAAGAATGGATGGACTGTGGGATCCCAGAGCTCATAAGTGTCCATTTCTGACCACAGTTTAGTTTCCATCATAACTTTGAGGGCGCTTACAAAGAAGGGAATTGCTTCATTACAATGTGCACCCATGTTCTTTTGTGTGTGGGAATTTAGTAAGTACCACTCCGGCAAGCTGTCCTGGGCTTTATAATCAGGTATTTGGGGCTAAAATAAAATATATGCTAAATTACTTAATTAGGCAGTAAGACTCCTTTTTTTTTTTTTTTAAGAGAAAAGAAACATGTGACTTACGAAGCTCATCAAAATGAGTATCTGCCCCATCACTTCCAGGAATTGAGCAAATCAATCTGGCCTTGAGAAAAGTGGTCCATTTGTTTATCAGGCTGCGTTGTCCTCCTACATCATTCTGAAAAAAGAAAAAGAAAAAATAAGATACAGATTTACCAACATGATTTTATCACCAACTAAAACTGGTGGTTACTATCAGTTCAGTTCATTCGCTGAGTCGTGTCCAACTCTTTGCAACCCCATGAATCACAGCACACCAGGCTTCCCTGTCCATCAACCAACTCCCGGAGATTACTCAAACTCATGCCCATCGAGTCGGTGATGCCATCCAGCCATCTCATCTTCTGTCGTCCCCTTTTTCTCCTGCCCCCAATCCCTCCCAGCATCAGGGTCTTTTCCAATGAGTCAACTCTTCCCATGAGGTGGCCAAAGTATTGGAGTTTCAGCTTCAGCATCAGTCCTTCCAATGAACACCCAGGACTGGTGGTTACTATAAGCAGTGTCTTATTGATGTCATTGCTTACTCTGTTTGTAAGCGATTCAAGAGCTTTCCTCCTTGAATTTTCTAAGGAGGGAAAAGGCAGTTTTGTCCTTCAACATTAAATGCTTTTTTCACAGTTAAATGTACAGTGTAAACACCATAGCTCTGCTGAATGAGCAGACGCGTGCAAGCCAACAGTAAATAATACAGGCTTGGAATCAACTCCTATCTGTCAATTTTCTCTCTATGACTTACAAAAGGCAATTTAATTCTCCAAGTCTCTGTTTTCTCATTGACAAAATATGATAAATGCCTTGAGATATCATTATTTTGATGATTAAATGGAAAACATTTTGTCAAGTGCTTAGCAAAGGCCAGAAAACTTGTATTCAATAAATGTTAGCACTGATTTGTACATTAGTCATATGATTTAGATGAATTATTTGCATTCTTTAGAAATATGCTTTGGTATGACCTAAAAATAGCCTTTTCCAAATTTAATACTCTACTAATTAAATGCAAGACAACACAACATACACATAATAGGATAAAAGCAATCTTGTTTTAAATACTAATTGATTTTTTTCCACCCTATTTTATTCTGAAAGATTTCATTAACCGTGTTCTTTAGTGGTAGGTGAGTGAAATGGGGAAGGGGGTCAAAAAGGACCAACTTCCAGTTATAAAATAAGACATGGAGATATACCAGACAGCATGGTGACTATAAATAATACTGTATTTCATATTTGAAAGTTGCTAAGAGTAAAAAACGTTGCAACTATATATGATAATGGACATTAAGTAGACTTACTGTGGTGATCCTTTTACAGTATATACAAATATGAAATCATTACATTATCTACCTGTGACTAATGTTATATGCCAACTATACCTCAGAAAAAAATTGAAAAAATATATTCTTTAGACATTTAGCAAGATGTAGGCATTTAAATCAATTAGGTAGAATAAACAGGGTTATGCTGTTTAATAATTCACCATAAAAAGATATTTTTCTTATTTTTAACTTAATGTCCCTGTGAACACTAAATTAATATGATTTTTTTATTTGGGTCTGCTAAATCTGCTATGCTTATAATAAATAAATAAAACTTTCATGGTATAAATGAATTCAGTACTTAATTTTGACTTTCAAAAATTATGAAGCCATGATTTCCATTACTATATTTCCATGTAAAGATAAATTATATAAAAAAAATTGTCCTTCATGCTGTGTTACTATGAAGTTAATAAATAGTTCACTATCAAATTTCAGGTCTGAATATCTAGAACTAATTTCTCTGTGATTCTTTAATGTCTGAAAATTAATTCAGAGAAAAGCATCTAAATGACAACTCCGAACAGGAGAATTCAAAATCATACACAATAAATAGTTGCTTTTTTTGAAGAAAGAAAAGGAGAGGAGGAGAGAGAAGGGAGAACAGGAGAAAGAGATCAGTTTGAGTTTTAACATGGGTAATATGGAAATCTAGATTCTCAGATGATGTCCTAATAGACCAGAGCAAATCTCAGAGGGCTACTGAATCTGTGGCAGAGCTAACAGGGCAAGCAAGGTCCTTGAGACTGGAGACCAGAGCTATCTTTATAACCAACACCAAGGGTGTATTGTGACACCCAGAGTGAGTGAATGGTGTTTCACATCCATCTCTGCTAAACAACAGAAGTAGTTCAAGTATAGCTCCATATAGAGGAGTAATTATTATTTGCTTGAATTCTTTAGGTTTATAACAAACTACTTAAAAAAATAATTTAAAATTTTAAATACATTCAAAATCAATAAGCAGTATGAACTCAAGTTTGCCCTTAATGAACAAAATGTCACACCTCACAGCTTGCATTGTCTCAATGTTATAAGTTTTAAATAACTCCAGTGAGTGTGAACCTACCCTTTCCTTTTTATTTTTGGCCTCATGGTGAAACTTGTGGCATCTTAGGTCCCTGACCAGGGATCAAACCTGGGCCCACAGCAATGGAAGTGTGGAGTTTTAACCACTGGACCACGAGGGCATTCCCTCAATGTGAGCTTACCCTTGAAATGTGTGTAGCTGAGTTCATTTGTGTTGGGAGTTGATTATACATATACATGTAAATATGCATAATAGAAACACAATGGTAACCACAGCAATTGTTTAGAACTTTGACAAACAGAAGATATTTCTGGCAATAATATTCTGCCACTGACACTGTATAGAACTGTTAACACATGGCAATAATAAAAAGCAAAATAACTTCTAGTTGATTTTTCTGAGAGTTTTTAATTCTCATCAGAAAATGTATTCTTATTCTTTTTATCCAACATCTACTCCAAATATACCACTAACATTCTGATTGTCAGGTATTTATTAAAATATATTGAATAATTAGTGAATAAAAATACAAGATAAAGTTGACAGAAGTCTTTAGAAAACATACAGATAAAAATAGAGATAAATGCCAAAAAATCTGAGTCTTCTCTGAAATTTGTTGGGAAAACGAGGACAGAACTCACTAAGATTTAATATTGTCTAAGATTATGGGTGGATTCACACATTCAGAGATTGGTTCAGGAAATATACTAGATGCAAAGAACAACTGGGGAAACAGAGATGGGTAAGGTGAACCAGGACAAATCTGGTTTAGATGAAGACTGGGATAAACTGAAATAGAGGAAAATATTACAAAGTAAACTGGGGTTAAGACCAAAGCATCTGTATATAATTTAGTACATAATGAAGAATTACTAAAAGATTTAGTAATTAGCAAAGAAGTGAAAGAAAATGAATACATAATATATTTTATATAATAACCCTCTAGAAGCAAACATGACTGTAATTGCTCTTAAATTTATATTTTGTATGTTGTGCCTCTATTACCTGAGTTGTTGTTGTTGTTTAGTTGCTAAGTTGTATCTAACTCTTTGTAACCTCGTGGACTGTAGCCCACTAGGCTCCTTTGTCCATGAGATTTCCCAGACAAGAATACTGGAGTGGGTTACCATTTCCTTCTCCAAGGGATCTTCCCAACACAGGGATCGAACCCACATCTATTATTTCAGTATTACTGCTCAATAATAAAAATATTTCAGCTAGCTATTAAATGATTACCAATGTCTGCAGATACAAAGGCAGATTTTCTAGACATAGTTTTTACTTATACTGCTAATAGCCTCAGATCACTTAACGTAAATCTAGATGTTAATACTAATGCTTCCTCCTAAGGTAACAATGAATTCTGTATAATGTACTGTATAATGCCTATGAAAAAAATATGTTATCTGTAATTATTCAGAAAGAAAGATTTTAAATAAATTTAAAAATAAGTTATCTCCTCATTTTTCTAATGACCTTTAGTCTTTTAAAATTCTCACACCTAGCCTTTATATATTTTATTTTAGCAGAGCCTAGATTGTACTAAGCAGAACTCTAAAGTCTATTTTAATGCATTCTTCTTACATATTTATAATATTTATAAAATTGTCATCACTTATTTTTGTACATTTTGGGAGTCAGTAATAAATACTAAAAATAGCACTAACTCAATGTTCATGAAGAAACAGACCAACTATCATAACTACAATACTAGGGATCATGTTTGGTTCACTGATTTACCACCTAGCATTTATCCAAATGATTTGGCTAAATGAATAAGCAGATAGTATCAAGTACTTGCTCCATGACATTCCGTTAATACTATACACATTACTATGTCATCATAACAATGAGCAATCACATTTTCTTTTCAACATACTATTAGATAAAAGTGACAAGAAATGGCTCATTTTCAAACACCATCCCTCTGTATATTTGCAATTATCACCCATATTTTAAGATAAACCATCAAAAACTCTACCTATTCTCTTAGCTCCAAATTTGTTGAAAAGAGATTTATACTGTACCTGAATATATTTTTTTTCAATCTGACAAATAGAAACTGAAGTCCTTTGAGCAAAAGAATCTTTAAAGGCTCTCGCCTACCCATTGAGCCGCCATGCGTGGCCTCTCAAGGAATAAAAGATAAAAACAAACACAAAAATCCAGGTCAAAGATGAAAGCCACCTGCTGTCAACGGGAAAACAAGTATAGTTTCTGGGATAATAGCTCAGGAATGGATTATAAGCATTTAATGACTGGATAGTAACTCTTACAGACATCCAGAAGCATGACCTGGGATGGCAAAGTTCAGTTCACAAGGAGTTGAATTTCTCCTGCAGAGAAGTGTCAGTTGACTGATTTTGTGGGCCAGCTCTCAGTCCCTGGATTTGTTTGCAAATCCACAAAATCCCCTCTGAGAACTTTAAGCCCAGAAGAGGGCTAAAAGGGAAGTAGCCACTTTTGTACTAAACTGTCACCTCCTTGCTTATTTTTTTGAGGTTCTAAAGAACACAACTATCTCACTAACACTGTAGATTTATTATTGAGATGTCAAAATCAGCAGCTTTTAGTCACTGGTCAATTCTGTGTGTCTCCGCTCCACAGCTTCTTTGTGGTCAGACTGCTAAGAGCCTTGCCATCCTCTCCACAAAGATGCAGATGAAAGTAGCAATGAAATTAAATGTAAACAAGCCCAACCACATGTGTACAATGTGGGTAGTGAGTGTAGAAGGTGCCTGTTTTTTCATTCTCTATAGTTTTTTATATGTTTGCCATATTTCTTAATTTTAAAGTGATTAATGAAAACCAAAAATTTTAAAAATGAGGAACAATTCACAATCTTTGTGCAGTTTAAAATAGAGTATCTCTGAATCATCTGATTGGATGATAGCTGCATATTATAAAACACCATGATCTTCTAATCCTGGACTCTCCCAATGGGGAGATCAGTCAGGAGGCAGGTTAACGGTGACTCCATCTTCCTTCTTCTGTCACAGCAAACTCAAGTCCTTATAAATCTTACATGGACACATAGAGTAGCTACAAGCTGTCACACATGAACTTTTATTGAGTGTATCTTTTGACCTCTAGGTCACTATGCTGGGTTCATCTGTTAAACATGATTTTATCTCTGTATAGCATCCTCTCCAAGGATCTCTCAACACTTTATAAATATTGTCATGTTCACCTTTATACTGAGAAACAGAAGCTCTTAGAAAGTGTATTAACTGCTGTTCAGCTCCTGTGCTCTTAAATCTTGAAGATTCTGTAAATCAATGAAATCTCCAAGACATTTGTGAACATTGAACCAGTGTATTCAATTAAAATACAGATGTGCATTCAGAAATCTGTAACCATATTAATTATTTAAATTTGAAGGAGACCAGACTTTTCAAATAAATAAACATCTTAAACACTTAAGAAAAACAGTTTGATGGTTAAGTCAGAGGTTATAAATTCTCCCTTGCTTAAAAGTTATTTTGCCTAATGGAACTCTCCTGCATCTTTGTGCAGACAAGAGAATGCAATTCCCTGAAGCACTTTAAAAACCATAATCCATGCATGTTTGTGCACCCCTCTCCCCCATTCTAGCTGTCAATAACATTTATACTCAGATATTTTATCTTGAGCTAACACTACCCACTTTCTTCTGAAGTATGATCTAAATATTAAAATACAAGACACTTGTTTTTCTATAACTGACACTATCACATTGAGACAAATATATAGGCTTTCTATTGATCCTTTTTACAAATATAAAAATATCAAGGCAAGTTAATACTTCTGTGTCTTTAATGCCTGTTGAATAATATTTTAAAACATCATCACTCATATTCTGTATCTGATTTGTCATTTATAATAACAGCTGTACCTTGCAGGTTTTAAATAATCTTGTGTTGAGATATAGCTTCAAATCACCCATTTGTGCCAGGAAATTCTGGAGATAAGATCAGAGTAACTAACATTGCAGAGCAATTGTTCAATGTATTTCTCTCTGGGTGCCTCACTCTTCACTGAATTATTCTAGGGGCAAAATTTAGAAACTCTGTAAACTTAATATAGATGATCTATATAGGCTATATATGTCAATAATGATAAGGGTAATCCAAATCCAGGATGGCCTATTTAGAAGCTTGAAACTATGATCATCATGTGGTAGAAATAAAAAGTCAAACCCAGAGTAAGATTCCCAGGAGACTAATTAGAAAGACATACCATATATATTAAAATACACTGTTATACTGCAAGGAAGAGCTTAAATGAGGACATTCCGATACATTAAAGAACTCATGGAAAATAGTGACATGAAAGACACTGAATCAAATGAAAGAACTTTATGTTTTACTTTCCTTTTCAGCATTTGACTTCTTCAACAATATGTCCTAACTATGTTTCCTTTAACTATTTTATTGAGATGCAAAACAAGTTATGATCACTAAAAATAAAATCAGAAAAGGAAAATAATAATGAGTCTTCTATTTATCTACTAATAATCTTGAAATACTTTAGTAGTAAAAGAAGCAAAACTAGGGAAATTCGAATATCTCAAAGGGGAGAGGGAAAAACAAACAAAAAACTTGGATGACAGGTATTAAACACAGTGGTTTTTAAGCGATAATTTCTGAATAGGCTTTCAAGACAAAAATTTCTTTTCTTTTTTTATTTTGAAAAGAACTCTAGTGTTTAGAGATGATTGTTTTTGATTTGTTGTTGGAGAACCAAAATGGAGAACATGTTTTTCTAACTACTTCATAAAGATTATTAGAAATGCAGGACTCGGGTAATACACTGTGTTCAAAAAATCACTGTCTAAGAAGATTTAACAGATTAAATTTAGGCAAATCTAGGCACATTCAGCAGTCTTTTTCAGGTAGGATCAGAGTTCATTAAATTAAAAAAAAGCAAAAAAAGCTATAGCCAACAGTATAAACCCTTGCCTAGGAATTTCTCACAGGAAGACAGATGGAAGTGAAGCAAAAGCCCATCTGTAACTCTGGGCTCTAAATCTCTCATTTAGGTTGTAAGCGACAAGCTGTAAGTAAGCAAAAAAAAAAAAAAAAAAAACAACAAGGGGGAGATCGATAAATACAAAAGTGTCATCAGCCTAAAAACACAAATCTTCAAAGGCAGTAATTGTCCAAATAGGACCATATATCAAAATAGACAATGCAAGTAGAATCGAAGCAAAAGGGCTATTAATTAGACCCCCAGGCAAGTTATGTGAAAGGTCCATCCAAGCTGAATTCCTGGCGTGGACAAAAGGAAATACCGGAGGACAAAAAGAGAACTGGCACAACCCGCAGCTGGAATCCGGAGTGGGCTAGCATAAGTAAGCTAATGGACATTTCCAAAAATGAATAGAATCCAAAAATAATGCAAAACAAACTTGAGGCCGAAAGTTGCGAGCAAGCTCCACTAACATGGCTGGTATCTCCACACATTACAGGGTGGGTTTTGAAAAGAAACACAGACAGACAGACAGATACACACAATAATAAACATCACATCAGAAAGGACTAGCTTGCAAAGTAAATAGACATAAATCTTTTCAGAAGGTTTATTTCATGCAGTTTCACCTACTCTTCCAGTTAGCA
The DNA here is from genome assembly GCF_019320065.1 of Cervus canadensis. Lineage (NCBI taxonomy): Eukaryota > Metazoa > Chordata > Mammalia > Artiodactyla > Cervidae > Cervus > Cervus canadensis. The sequence continues at coordinate 33,297,053 of NC_057388.1, read as the reverse complement.
TTTATTATCTCACCACAAAGACCTGTGTAATTTACCATCATGAGAGCAGTCTAGGGTATAAAGTGTACCATTTAGTACTTGAAAATACTGACTGTTCAAATCCAAGAATTATAGAGCCTGGCAAAGACTTTAGAAAACACTCTAGGCCAAACACCTTATTTTAAATTTGAGAAAACTGAAGTAATTTGACTAGAAAGTAGTGACACTACTGGAAAACAATTCATTAGATTTACTGTCGTTTATAATGATAATTATACTCTGAAAGAGATTCTTTGGATGAAGGTACTTACTCTCCTGAGGCTGTCACTGATCAATTGCACCCTAAGAAATTATATTCTAGGTGAGTTTCTTTACTATTTACTGAATCTCTCTGTTCCTATTTTTTGTCCAAAATTTGCATTGTTTAAATTGTTCACATAATTTTCACCAGTGGGTGTTAGATGCTCAGTCATGTTTGACTCTTTGTGACCCCATGGACTGTACTCCACCAAGCTCCTCTGTCTATGAGATTTTCCAGGCAAGAATACTGGAGCAGGTTGCCATTCCCTTCTCCAGGGGAACTTTCCAACCCAAGGATTGAACCCAGGTCTACCGCATTGCAGGCAGATTCTTTACCATCTGAGCCACCAGGAGATGTCTGCACATTCTTTGACTCTATGCAGAAATAAGATCCATCCTCAAAGCACAAATATTGCTAAAAATGATGGGAAAGTAATAATAGTAATTTTAACATTTAAAACTAGTAAAATACCATCTCTTCTCAGTAACTAATCTGCCTCTCACCACCACCAAACCCCCCACAATAAACACACACTATTATCTTACACTCCTAAGCAGTTAATTGATCTGACTCCAAAAATGTGTACATACGACATGTGTGTGTATACATGATTTTTGACATGTAACTCAAGACAGTATGATCATGTACTCACATTATTTACATGTCAGTCTCTTAGATGGTTAACTGCTTGAACACTGGATAAGTAGCCCTTGTTTTCTAGTACTTTCCTCTGTATCTGTCATATCCAAATTCATGTGATCCCATTAAGCCTTTCATTTGTGTGGTAAACCAGTCATGGGAGAGTTGAGTGTCCTCATTATCTAGGCTAAGAAACTGAGCTAGAAAAAGTGCAGCAGAGGTGTAAGCCTAGATTTCACTTTAAATTGGGCAAATGATACGTATCATTTGGGCAAAAGTTACTGGATATATTCTTACTGCCAAAACTAGTACCTGAATTTTAGTCATAATTACACCTGACAATGTCAGATATGTCGGTGTCTGACATTACTGACAACTGCTTTCTTCTTGAAACAGTTTTTATCCCTGACTTGTGACAACATTCTTGTCCAGTTCTCTACATGCTATCAAACTATTTTTTCTCAATGCCTTTGTGGACATTTCACTCTGCTCTTTCTCAAATGTTATTGTCCCTCAGGATTTTGTCCTTGCCCGTTGATCTTGTACTACAAATCTTCCTGGGTAATTTCAGACATTTCCATGACTTCAAGAACTACCAATACACTGGTGATTTCCACATTCATGAATCTAAACACTACTGAGTCTCAAGTTTTATATTTTCAATTGGTTATTATGGCAGCACAACTGAGAACATCAACTTCAATATGTTCAAATAAACTTTTCTTGGTGTTTCTTATCTTAAATATCAGAATGTATCTCTTTGTGCATTTTCCTAATATCTGCCTTATCTTCTGGAAACCACAATTACTAAGAGTATAGGAGTCTCTTGTCTACACGACTAGAATCAAGGTCTCCGGAACAGCAGTAAGGGAGAATTAAAATGCATGGAGGATCTAGTAAGATAGGAAGTTATTGCAGCCTTTCATATACATCATGGAGTCAATACCTGCAGTATCAGTCAGTTCTAATTACGGTCAGGGGAAATAAGACTTCTGAAGACTGGTGAAATTTTATACATGGTTTAAAAGGCAATGACCACTATCCTGCTCATTTTCAATGCATCTGTTTTGCTCCAATCACAGTAAACCTCTTTTTACTTAAGTGCTTTTTCCCACCTCTGAGATTTCACATGTGCTTTTCCTTCTGCCTGTGATGTTCATCATCCCTGTCATCTTTGCCCTGCAACTTCCTAATCATTTTTATCATCTGATTCAAAGTCAATTTCTCAGAAAGACCCTCCATTTCCAATCTAGTTTACTTATTTTTCCTAATTGCACCCTGTGATTTTTCTATTATAGCATTTATCACACCTTACAGTTATGTGTTAATCTGTGTGCTTTCTTGTTTCATTCAGATATCATGCACTAGGTTATAAGCTCAGTGAGTCCAAGTGTGATTTTTTTTAAACTTCTATCAGACTATTGCTTAGAAATGCCCTGTAGAGGGCTGTTTACCAATAAATGTGTTAAGTAAAAAATGTTTTGATAGTCTATATTTATATTGTAGCCACTAGACATACAAGGCTATTTAAATTGCAATTAATTAAAATTAAATAACACCAAAAATTAAGTTCCTTAGCTATATTAGTCATATTAGGTGTATGTGATCACCAATAGCCACATGGCTACTATGCTGTAGAGTTTAGATACAGAACATTCCTATCATTGCAGAAAGTTCTACTGGACAACCTTTTTCCACACCAGGCAATTAATAAAAGAGTGGTAGTAAATTTAGGACCTTTTAGAAATTAACATACACTCTATTTTAGAAATATCTCTTGAACTTACCTGTATCTCTTCATTCCTACTTTCTTTGGGAAACTACCTAACAGGTCTCTCAGTCACAAATATTTCTCAATGCAGATACATTCCTCAAAGAACTGCTAAATACCTAGAGGTCACTTCTCTTCCTAAAAACATTTATAACTTCTCATTGTCTGCATGATAGAATTGAAACTCCTTTTTTTTTTTTTTATTATTATTATTTTTTTATTTTTTCCAGTGGGTTTTGTCATACATTGATATGAATCAGCCATGGATTTACATGTATTCCCAATCATGAAAATAATACTGTTTATCTTCCAATTAACCACAATTTAAGAAATAACATTGCTACCCACCATCTCTCAACTTCCACTGACAACAAGATATCATTGTTTTGTAAACAAAATGTATTTTGTCACAAGGCTGCCTGAAATGCCTATCCTCCTCTCCTGCCCTTGGTGTAGTCCTTCTGCCCCTCAATTATTAGGCTTCATGGAGTGCATAGAGTTCTCAGTCTGACCTTGATCACATTGCATTGTGATTATCTGCTTGTATCTCAATTACCCTCAACTGTATTGTAAGGTGTTAAAGAAGATGGACAGTAATTTACTTACCTCCCAGCATCTAGTGTACTGCAGTTTGCACAGAACTTACGTTTTGTTGTTGAAATAATGAAATGATAAAATAATAAAGGAATGGGTTAAAAAATATTCACCCTTATCCTGTAAACAGTCCTTTGTTCATTTTTGTATAATTTTGCCTATTTCCAAAACCTCCTTCCTGCCAATCACAATATACCACTCAGTCAGTTAAGTCGCTCAGTCATACAAGGCTAATTAAATTGCAATTAATTAAAATTAAATAACACCCAAAATTAAGTTCCTTAGCTATATTAGTCATATTAGGCATATGTGATCACTAATAGGCACATGAACCACAGCACGCCATCCCTCCCTGTCCATCACCAACTCCCGGAGTCTACCCAAAGCCATGTCTATTGGGTCGGTGATGCCATCCAACCATCTCATCCTCTGTCGTCCCCTTCTCCTCCCTCCCTCAATCTTTCCCAGCAACAGGGTCTTTTCCAATGAGTCAGTTCGCATCAGGTGGTCAAAGGATTGGAGTTTCAGCTTCAGCATCAGTCCTTCCAATGAACACCCAGGACTGATCTCCTTTAGGATGGACTGGTTGGCTCTCCTTGCAGCCCAAGGGACTCTCAAGAGTCTTCTTTAACACCACAGTTCAGAAGCATCAATTCTTCTGTGCTCAGCTTTCTTTATAGTCCAACTCTCACATCCACACATGACTACTGGAAAAACCATAGCCTTGACTAGACGGACGAACTTTTGTTGACAAAATAATGTCTCTGCTTTTTAATATGCTATCTAGTTTGGTCAAAACTTTCCTTCCAAGGAGTAAGTGTTTTTTAATTTCATAGCTGTAGTCACCATCTGCAGTGATTTTGGAACCCCCCAAAATAAAGTCTGTCACTGTTTCCACTGCTTCCCCATCTATTTGCCATGAAGTGATGGCCATGATCTTAGTTTCCTCAATGTTCCTCAAGCCAACTTTTTCACTCTCCTCTTTCACTTTCATCAAGAGGCTCTTTAGTTCTTCACTTTCTGCCATAAGGGTGGTGTCATCTGCATATCTGAGGTGATTGATATTTCTGCTGGCAATCTTGATTCTAGCCTGTGCTTCATCCAGCCCAGCATTTCTCATGATGTACTCTGCATATAAGCTAAATAAGCAGGGTGACAATATACAGCCTTGACGTACTCCTTTTCCTATTTGGAACCAGTCTGTTGTTCCATGTCCAGTTCTAACTGTTGCTTCCTGACCTGCATACAGGTTTCTCAAGAGGCAGGTCATGTGGTCTGGTATTCCCATCTCTTTCAGAATTTTCCACAGTTTATTATGATCCACACTGTCAAAGGCTTTGGCATAGTCAATAAAGCAGAAATAGATGTTTTTCTGGAACTCTCTTGCTTTTTCAATGATCCAGCGGATGTTGGCAATTTGATCTCTGGTTCCTCTGCCACTCAGTCTAGTAGTAATTCCTTTGTCAGGTCAGTAAACAACTTTTACTTTAGTAGCTGTAGAGGTAGGGAGCTCTTAAATTGTCGACAGTTTTTCACTGGGCTGAAGGTTCTCAGGTAAAACTGAAAATGAAAGTCTCTCAGTCGTGTCTGACTCTTTGTGATCTGTATAGCCCATGGAATTATCTAGGCCAGAATACTGGAGTAGGTAGCCATTCCGTTCTCCAGGGGATCTGCCTGCATTATTGTGGGCAGATTCTTTACCATCTGAGCTTCCAGGGAAAACCAAGAATACTGGAGTGGGTAGCCTATCCCTTCTCCAGCAGATCTTCCCAACCCAGGAATCGAACTGGGGTCTCCTGCATTGCAGGCAGACTCTTGACCAGCTGAGCTACCAAGGAAGCCCCCCCAAAAGAAAGCAAAACAATAACAGCAAGAACAACAAAAGCTTAATATTTCCCAAAAAATATCCTTGTGGAATAAGGATATCCTAGTGGAACAAATAGTATAAAGGACTCTCATGTTACTGAAAAGCTTTGAAAATTCAGCACAGAGGACACAGTTCCTCTTAACTCTCTCTAGCATGCCCTCTTCCTTCTTAGATATTTGTTAACTGAACATCATTTTGTTTTACAGCATAGGCATACATTATGTTACTATTTGTTGAAAATAGAAAAACAGTATTATAATAACCTCATGGAGTAAAAAAAAAAAAAGAAACAGAGAAATACATATATTCCCAAAAATGTCACAAAAATATTTTGTATGTGAAAATAATGTATAACAGCAACAATGATGATGCTCAGTAGTTTGTTTTTTTTTTTTTAATTAAACTTGTTATTCTTTTGCAGGACTTTTTTTTTTCAAGATTTCAAATCATTTTTAATCTTGTCAGTGAAATATTTACTTAGGAGTGCTCAATTTTTACTAAGCTAATCTTAAATTATTAGGTAAATTAGTAGAAACTTGGACAGGGCAGGAAAGAAATTAAGAAATTACAAAGATGCATTTAGAACCAAATATTGTAAACACTGACCAGTGGATCACATGTGTAGCAGGAAATTCTGAAGAAGGTGCTAACTGAAGACAGGGATTGAGTAAAGAGATGCATCAATTTAAGAATAACCTCTATTATCTCTTTATTTTTTTTTTAAGGAAATCATCCATCACACGTCCTTATTTGATCTCACAATTTGTTAGCTTTTTTTTATCGAAACACAATAGCATGGTAAAATCTCGCTGTGTGGTCGGGGAAGTTTTTTGTGATGGAAAGACTCATATTTCAGTCTGTTTTTTCAGTTCTATAGGAGTTTGTTCATAAATAAAATAACCCATGCTGATACTTAAAGTCTAGATTATGTTTTTATAATACAAATTTATAAATGGGGCAACCTGTGTATTTCTCCACCTCTAAAGTTAACTTTCAATATATTTAATATGAGGGTAAAAACCTGACTTTGTTATAAACAAATTTCTATCAAATAGAATCAACCTATCAAGAAATAAGTATTGGACTGGTTCACAAAGCTAATACTTTTTATATGTGTTCATCACAAAGTGACTCTTAAAATACATCTAACTGTTGTAAATCTCTTATGACATACTTCTTGTGGTTCATTTACACAAATGATGTCCATCCACAGCACAGCCTCCAGGCTGGGGTACTGTTGTTCTAAGGCATGCTTCAGTACACTCACACACTACGACTACTCCAAGCAATGGCCATTCATCTCCAGGAGAGAGACTTCAAGAGAAATGACTGTGAATTCTTAAGACTCTGAAAGAATGAGGATGCTTTTCAGAGACTGTCCCCTGGGGGTGAAGGGATCAATGGGAGACAGCATTACTGGCTAGAACACTAGATAAAGAATGATCTGCACTCACAAGTTTGGCTTCTTTCAAAAACCGTGTTTTCATTAGCACTGTTAAGGGCAATGAAGGTTTGTATTTCAGTCCCTGGAAGTGTTCAAAAGCCCGAGGGCACAGGTTGAGAAAAAAAGTGATAGGCTCAGATGGAAGAAAATGAAAAGTTTGTACAAGACCAAAGAAACCTTCCCGCTGAGAGTATTTATTAAGTTAACAGCTCTTCCTCTTAATAACTGAGTTAATGCTGAAGGTGTCTGGATATTTAAGTGATTTTAGGGAAGATAAATCCAACTAACAAAAGAATATGCTGTAAAGTATGACTGCAGTAGTATTTTTATTTTATAAAGCTTGTATTTATTTACATGACAGCTTTGATGGCACAAAATGGAAGTGTTTCATAGAGTTTCTGTTTTCTTGTAATTTTCACAAAATGGTAGTATTAAAAATTTCAGTTTTCTTCAAAATAAATGTTTTGCTTTTTGGTTTATTTGTGTTTCCTTCTTATCCTGTTTTTCTCTCAGAACCTAATTTAGATTAATGCTCTAGAAAATATCTAAATAGTAAGATTATAACCACATTTTCAACTTATTATGTAAAAATATATAATTTTACATGTGATGTGTTTTGATAAAAAATATGGGATATGATTCTGCTAGTGATACTGTTACTTTCTGTTTCAAAATGAGATTATTTGATGTACAAAACATTTTAACGTCCATGGATCAGGACAATGCAGTGGTCTTACTGGGAATAGTGACAACTGGCAGAGGGATAGCCCACCAATAAAAGGAGCAAACTGCCAAGCAGAGCTAACTCAAACCTGCAAACAGCTCAGGAGTTGGAAAAAATAATTTTTAACATTGGACAATTTTTAATTCTTTTGGATCTCAAAAATTATATGTATAAGATACCATGAATTTACTCTGTCATTTATGAATAATGGGATCAACTTCAAAATTACATGGTTAATTATTCATACATATATACATATGCCTAAAGTAAAATAAATATATCTTACCTTACAAACTCTTCCAACTCGAGAAAGGATGGTCTTATCAGAAGTACTCCCTTCTTGAGATGATTCACGAAAAAAGAAATATACTTTATCATCATCTGGATTATAGGTGTCTGGGATGGGGAAAGTTCCAATAAATTTTGCTCCTGTTTGGAAGAAAAGAAGCTCTACATTAAAATACTGAAATAATTCAGCCACAATAATACTGGTATCTTTTGTATGTAAAACAATTAGCAGCAGAATAAAAAATATGAATGAAATGTGGAAGTGAGGCATATGCACAAATAAACATGACACAAAGTAGGAACAGGTATTAGTACATAGAAGTCTTGAACAAGTTCTTTAGGACTCCGGAGACAGGTGAGAACATGACTGGCTGAGATTCATGATTATCTCAATTCAGCTGAATTACACATAAAGTCCTTTTTTCAAACCTGGAGAGTCAATCTGATTTTATATTTTCCTTTTTTATGATTACTTTTTTAACCACAGTTTCCATTATGAAGAGATTAGGAAAAACTATAAACATATCTCAGATTTTGATATATTATGATGTTGTTTGCTATAGTTTGTGTAACTGCCAAAAAAATGCAACCAACCAGTAAAATGCTTGGGTTGACTTCAGTGTTGGCTCTGAGGACACCCTTTCCAAGTTTATATCCTGTCTCTGACACTTACTGGAAAGGTGACCTTATGCAAAAAATTTTTTACTTCTCTATTCCTCGATTTTCTCATACCTAATATGAGGTTACCGATATCATCATATCTAGGCTCACTAATACGATAATCAAGTAAATTAATACATGTAAAGCATTTACCATCTAGTAGTGCCTGACACATAATAAGGATTTAATAAATGTTATTCATTATTAAAATGACTGGGATGATAATAATAATGATTATTAGGGCCACAAACAAGAGAATGATGGAAAATTGAGCATATTCACACAATTTTTATCAATAGTATAACATTTAGTTATTAAAAATGAAGCAGTTCTAAATGTACTGGCAGGGAAAACTGTCCATGATGCATATCAAGCAAAAAAAAATAATGGTAATACAATTAATTCCTTTGCAGTTGCATCAATGACAAGTCAATTTGGGTTACTAATGCCTTGTTTAAAAAGTACTTGGCCTTTTAAGTCTTAGTTTTATATAAATGGGAGTTAACCAAGTAACAGATCTGTAATTGGATGATACTAGTTCAGAAATAAACATTTTGATTAATAATAATCATTTGATTAAAACAAAGACAAAAATTGGTTAAGGAGGAATAAAGGACTTCAATTAAGTAGAATATACAAGATGCCTGGAGGAAAACACAGAGCACTCTTTAGAAAGTAGAAGCAGGAGTGAGAGAAAACCAAGCTTCCCAAAAAATAAATATAACAAGTAGGAGGTGAAAAAGTAACACTGCCTTTGTTTTGATCAGGGCGCTGATTGCTGGGTACCCCACAGTATTAAAAACCATGTCCCTGCAAATATAGAACAGTTGATCAATAGCCCAGCAAACAAGACTTCACAATAGATTCCTTCAAAAGACAAAAGTTAATGTTTGATTCTAAGTGATGAGTAGTTCAGTCTTTATCATCCCAGGCTCTCTGGGTCAACCCTGGGTTTCCCATCCAGTCTCTTCTCTGCTTAAATGTGAAACCTTAAGAGAAAAAGACTGGAGTGGGTGGGTGGGAAGTATGTGCATGAACTTTCTCCCTTTTATTCTTTATTTCCCTGTTCTTTCCCTGGAACTTAGAACTCCAGTGGATTTTTATGTTCTCAATAATCTCACTTTGATATGGTTCTAAATTACACAAAAATTAAATTTTAGAAAATCATGTAGTTTTAAAAATTTTCTTTTTTAATTAATCTTAAGTTAGCCAGGTCCATTAACAATTCTACTGAAGGCTTTTTGTTTTTAAAAAAAACAGCCCTGCTTTTAAATTGTTGATACATCACAAACAGTTTTGAATCCCTGAGCAAAGTTAAAATTCTTTTGTAGTCACAAATTAATTTTTGATTTAAATATATCATATTTTCTTTAAAAAAAATTCTCTGTGGAAACAAAATTTCTTATAAGTGTACCATTAGGATTTTAGCATATTCATGAAAAGTAAGGATATATTTGATTACTACTATATGCAAAGGCACTTAGAACAAGAAAAACTTCTAGGATCAAAGAACACAAAGTGAGCAAGAATTGACTCTCTGCTTCAGTTACAACCTGGATTAAGAACATACTGACATAAGGCCAAGATATGGCTAAGAAGAAGGCCCAGTCTTGATGTTTCCTATGATGTGAAAAGAGATTGCAACAATGAGTAGAGAAAAGGACAACCAATTGTGGGTTTCCACAGGCACAGATCAGGTATTGATAATAATATATATCACCTTTTTGAATTTACAGATGCCTCAATTAAATGCGATTGACCTGAATACAAATCTCCTGCTGCACTGGCATGTGTATTTTTAAAATATATAAATAAACAAATAAAACCCTATTGGTGATTTTTACAAGGATTTGGGTTTAAGAGTCACTGCCATAGATTGCCATTTCATATACAGGAAAAGGACATAGACAGAGCTCATTAACCCTAGGTCAGTCATGCAGATGCATGGATGGACAGGAGGAGTGAAGACTTTAATACAAATTATTCATATTTAGATTGGGACGAAAAAGGGATAAAATGGAAACTATACAGAAAGATGAACTCCCCAGGTTGTTAGGTGCCCAATATGCTACTGGAGATCAGTGGAGAAATAACTCCAGAAAGAATGAAGGGATGGAGCCAAAGCAAAAACAACACCCAGCTCTGGATGTGACTGGTGATAGAAGCAAAGTCCAATGCTGTAAATAGCAATATAGCATAGGAACCTGGAATGTTAGGTCCATGAATCAAGGCAAATTGGAAGGGGTCAAATAGGAGATGGCAAGAGTAAACGTCGACATTTTAGGAATCAGCAAACTAAAATGAACTGTAATGGGTGAATTTAATTCAGATGACCGTTATATCTACTACTGTGGACAAAAATCTCTTAGAAGAAATGGAGTAGCCACCATAGTCAACAAAAGACTCCAAAATGCAGTACTTGGGTGCAATCTCAAAAATGACAGAATGATCTCTGTTTGTTTCCAAGACAAACCATTCAATATTTTGGTAATCCAAGTCTATGCCCCGACCAGTAATGCTGAAGAAGCTGAACGGTTCTCTGAAGACGTATAAGACCTTTTAGAACTAACACCCAAAAAAGATGTCCTTTTCATTATAGGGGACTGGAATGCAAAAGTAGGAAGTCAAGAAACACCTGGAGTAACAGGCAAATTTGGCCTTGGAGTAGAGAATGAAGCAGGGCAAAGGCTAATAAAATTTTGCCAAGAGAATGCACTTGTCATAGCAAACACCCTCTTCCAACAACACAAGAGAAGACTCTACACATGGACATCACCAGATAGATGGTCAATACTGAAATCAGATTGATTATATTCTTTGCAGCCAAAGATGGAGAAGCTCTATACAGTCAGCAAAAACAAGACCAGGAGCTGACTGTGGCTCAGATCATGAACTCCTTATTGCCAAATTCAGACTTAAATTGAAGAAAGTAGGGAAAACCACTAGACCATTCAGGTATGGCCTAAATCAAATCCCTTACGATTATACAGTGGAAGTGACAAATAGATTCAAGGGATTAGATCTGATAGACAGAATGCCTGATGAACTATGGACGGAGGTTCGTGACATTGTACAGGAGACAGGGATCAAGACCATCCCCAAGAAAAGGAAATGCAAAAAAGCAAAATGGCTGTCTGAAGAGGCCTTACAAATAGCTCTGAAAAGAAGAGAAGTAAAAAGCAAAGGAGAAAAGGAAAGGTATACCCATTTGAATGCAGAGTTCCAAAGAATAGCCAGGAGAGAGAAGAAAGCCTTCCTCAGTGATCAGTGCAAAGAAATAAAGGAAAACTAAAGAACGGGAAAGATGAGAGATCTCTTCAAGAAAATTAGAGATACCAAGGGAACATTTCATGCAAAGATGGGCTCAACAAAGGGCAGAAATTGTATGGATCTAACAGAAGCAGAAAATATTAAGAAGAGGTGGCAAGAATACACAGAAGAACTATACAGAAAAGATCTTCATGACCCAGATAATCACAATGGTGTGATCATTCACCTAGAGCCAGACATCCTGGAATGCAAAGTCAAGTGGGCCTTAGGAAGCATCACTATGAACAAAGCTAGTAGAGGTGATGGAATTCCAGTTGAGCTATTTCAAATCCTGAAAGATGATGCTGTGAAAGTGCTGCACTCAATATGCCAGCAAATTTGGAAAACTCAGCAGTGGCCACAGGACTGGAAAAGGTCAATTTTCACTCCAATCCCTAAGAAAGGCAATGCCAAAGAATGCTCAAACTACCACACAAGTGCACTCATCTCACACACTTGTAAAGAATGCTCAGATTCTCCAAGCCAAGCTTCAACAGTGCATGAACTGTGAACTTCCAGATGTTCAAGCTGGATTTAGAAAAGGCAGAGGAACCAGAGATCAAATTGCCAACATTCACTGGATTATCAAGAAAGCAAGAGAGTTCCAGAAAAATATCTATTTCTTCTTTATTGACTATGCCAAAACCTTTGACTGTGTGGAACACAACAACCTGTGGAAAGTTCTGAAAGAGATGGGAATACCAAACTATCTTACCTGCTTCTTTAGAAATCTGTATGTAGGTCTGAAAGCAACGGTTAGAACTGGACATGGAAGAACATACTGGTTCCAAATAGGGAAAGGAATACGTCAAGGCTGTATATCGTTACCCTGCTTATTTAACTTGAGTACATCATGAGAAATGCTGGGCTGGATAAAGTGCAAGCTGGAATCAAGATTGCCAGCAGAAATATCAATAACCTGAGATATCCAGATGCCACCACCCTTAAAGCAGAAAGTGAAGAAGTAAAGACCCTCTTAATGAAAGTGAATGAGGAGAGTGAAAAATTTGGCTTAAAGCTCAACATTCAGAAAACTAAGATCATAGCATCTGATCCCATCACTTCATGGCAAGCAGATGGGGAAACAGTGGAAACAGTGGCAGACTTTATTTTGGGGGGCTCCAAAATCACTGCAGATGGTGACTGCAACCATGAAATTAAAGACGCTTGGAAGGAAAGTCATGACCAATCTAGATGGCATATTAAAAAGCAGAGACATTACTTTGCCAACAAAGATCCATCTAGTTAAAGTTATGGCTTTTCCAGTGATCATGTATGGATGTGAGAGTTGGACTATAAAGAAAGCTGAGCACCGAAGAATTGATGCTTTTGAACTGTGGTGTTGGAGAAGACTCTTGAGAGTCCCTTGGACAGCTAGGATATCTAACCATTACATCCTAAAGTAGATCAGTCCTGAATATTCATTGGAAGGACTGATGCTGAAGCTGAAACTCCAATCCTTTGGCCACCTGATGTGAAGAACTGACTCAGTTGAAAAATCCCTGATGCTGGGAAAGACTGAAGGCGGGAGGAGAAGGGGATGACAGAGGATGAGATGGTTGCATGGCACCACTGACTCAATGGACATGAGTTTGGGTAAACTCCGGGAGTTGGTGATGGACAGGGAGGCCTGGCATGCTGCAGTCCATGGGGTGGCAAAGAGTTGGATACAACTGAGTGACTGAACTGAGCTTATATAGAAATTATAGGAATACAATTGGCTTGTTTTATCTCAACAAATACATAAGCTTAAAATGGAGATCACACAAGTAGAATTTATCATAGTGCTTAAATATAACTTAAGTAGAAGTTATCTCCATGCAGCCTGATGATGCTTTGTAATTTCAGTATCAGAACTACTGCCATGATTGAGTTGAATTTATACTATTAAAAATAACATAGTAAGTGTTAGTCGCTCAGTTATGTCCTATTCTTTGCAACCCCATGGACTGTACAGGCTCTTCTATCCATGGGATTCTCCAGGCAAGAATACTGGAGTGGGTTTCCATTCCCTTCTCCAGGGGATCTTCCTGATGCAAGGCTCAAACCCGGCCATTCCACCTCACAGGTAGATTCTTTACTCTCTGAGCCACCGTGGAAGCCCATGATTGAGTTAAATTTATAGTTTTAAAAATAACATAGTGGTACAAAATTTGCAGGCTTCTCTCTTCAGAGAGAAAATGAGACAGTGATTTAAAACAGAAAATCATTACAGGTAAAAGGATTTTACTGTGAGAGAGAAAGCTGTTTGTAAAACTTTCCTCAGACACACAGATGGAAGCAGCAGTTACATGGGTTGATTGGTGGTCTCTTGTTTGCAGATTCCAACAAACAAAACACAGCTCTACAACAGAATGGAATGTACTCTGCCTAAAAGCAATGCAAATAAACATGTTAATTCATATTCTATTGCAGAAATGCACGGAAGAGTCTCTTTGGCTATGCAAAACATTTTCCAGGTGTTGTTGCCAGGTATTGCCATTTGAAAAGGTCAAAAGTTAGAGTATGGTACTAGTCCCCATTTCAGAAATTTCATTATAATATTAGTGGGGCAAAATAGAGTAGGTATTTTTTCCAAGTTATATTTCTTTTAAATTTCAACTAATATATAACATAGATGATCTTACTGTGTTTATTCAGTGACTGTGGTTTTATTGGACTCTTAAATATTGGTTCTTTTTCAAGTAAAAAATTATTACTGTAAGAAAATTATTTTGGAGTACTGTAAACAAATTAAGTGGTGGAAGTATTTAAGCCAAATATTTATTATGTGAAGAAATCTAATTATGAAAAAAAGCATTAGTATCCAACAGTACACTATTCTGTGATTTAAATAATAAGTAATTTTGAGTTAAAAATAAATACCAGTTTTAAGAAAGAGACTTTTCTTTCTCACAGATTCAATTGAAGTCCTGTGTCTTAGAATATTGATATTAGTATTTTATGATAGAAACTCTTTTCTGACTTGCTGCCAAGCTTATGTAAAAATAGATATTATTTCACCAGTATATGACATGCATAATTGGATTAAATAATTTAAAATCATACCAAGAGACACCTGTGCTTTATTAGAGTACATTTTTCCCATTTGAAACACATGCCTTAATAGGGATGGTGTTTGAAATCGTGCATTTTCACAAATGAACTTTTAGCATGACATCAAGAGACACTGCCAAGTGAAAATGGCATAAACCCATATGGCCTGCTGAAATGCACATCACTCTCATTTCTCCTTGTGTACATTGTTTCATCCAGATGAGCACACCTACTCCAGGACTTAAGACATAGTGAGTTCCTTATTTTCCTTTATTTCTTCTTGTAGTATCTTTTTCCTACCACTTTTGAAAAATGTTATCCTTCTGTGTGGAAAAACAATTTATAGACAACAGTACTCCAAGAGAAACTTCAAATGAAAACTGCCTCCACATGTTGGAAATAAAAATTTTAAAACAAAAGTTCTCATCTACTCCAGGAAAGAAAACAGAAACATATGCAACTGAGGCGTCATTGTTTGTTTTCATTATCCAAATGGTCATACTTCTTACTTTTATCTCAAAATTCTCATTAAAAACGTCAAATGTGTTTGAGTAACCCTCTGACTTGTATCTTTCCTTATGTGTTCTAAGATTAAGTTGATAAAAGTGTGGAAGTATCTAAGACTTTGTGTAGAAAAGCCATAGCGTTCACTTTCACAAGTTTTCACCCTCCTGGTGAGGGATTTAATAGATGGATTCATTTCTCAAAGAAGGAATCAGGATTCATACTTCTTATATCTTTTGGCATTGGATTAGATAAAGTAATCAATGATGCAATAATATATAGAGGAAAGTATTTAGACATTGACACTGGCCCCATTACTTGAAATATCAAGTACCTATCAGTTCTTAGTAATTGAACAAAACCCCAGAGTGAGTTTCACATCTACATGCTAAATAAGTAGTCACGAAAATTTACACGTTGCATTATATGATTGTGGATTGCACTGTGATACATGACAGGTATTGCACTATCTGATTATGCTATGTACATAATTAATAAAAAGTACACTTCAGACCAGTGCTGTCCAATAGAAATTTCTGTGATGATGGAAATATTTTATATCTGTGTTGTCCAATAAAGTAGCCTCCAGCCCACAGGGCTATTCTTGAAACATGATTAGAGTGACTAAGAAACTAAATTTTATTTAATTTTAATTAGTTTAAATTTAAATAGCCATGAGTGGCTACTGTCTACCATATTGGACAGAACAGCTTTGGAACAAGTAGCCTATATCAGCAACTCTGCTGTGTCAGGTCCAGTTTAAAGAGGAAACAGTTTTTATCTCCATAACTGCCACCAAAATGCAGGAGACATGATATGATACTTCTGTCAGAAGTTTGATATTGTAAGGGAAGGATGGACCTGGCAGTTAGGAGACCTGAACATATCCCTTCTTCACACTGAGTCTCAATTTGTGGAATGTAAGGTTGAATAAGATAATGTCTAACCCCCCAAAACAGCTCCTTTAACAACCATTGCTTTTTTGTCTCTCTGTATTCCTGACACTATCCAGATGACTCCTCTGACCTCTATCTTTGGATACTGCTGCTGCTGCTGCTGCTGCTGCTGCTAAGTCACTTCAGTCGTGTCCGACTCTGTGCGACCCCACAGACGGCAGCCCATTGGGCTTCCCCCGTCCCTGGGATTCTCCAGGCAAGAACACTGGAGTGGGTTGCCATTTCCTTCTCCAATGCATGAAAGTAAAAAGTGAAAGTGAAGTCGCTCAGTCACGTCTGACTCTTAGCGATCCCGTGGACCGCAGCCTAATAGGCTCTCTGTCCATGGGATTTTCCAGGCGAGAATATGGAGTGGGGTGCCATTGCCTTCTCCGATCTTTGGATACTAGGCTGACTATATCTGGAAAATAGCCACTTCTCAAAATGTAGAATAGAAATGTCCCCCCAAAAGTCAGTCTTTTCCCTTAGCATGTCTTTACAAGAATCTCATATAGTTTCTATCATTCTTTGCTCTGCCATAGTTTCCTTGGACCAGGAAGCTTCTAACAGACTGAGTCTCCTGACGCATTGTGCTCTTCTGATTCTGGCCAGCCTATCCCTTAGCAAATGTTCACAACATTGGCTACAGCTGTGTAGGGCTTCCACATCGCTTGCCTAAACCACATGTTCTCTATTTGCTGTGGCCTCCACAAGCAGACGCACATCTTCAGTTTGCTGTTGCTCAACATGGCATGGAGATGTGGACCCTGACTGCAGTGAGGCTGCAAGAGCAGAGGATGGGCAATCACGAGATCAGAATTGAGGTTGATGGGCTGTATCGTACAATGGAAAGAATAAAGTGTCTAGAGCTAGAGACACCTACCTGAGTTTCAATCGCACAATAACTGTCTCACCACAGACTATTAATCTGATTTCTAATCTACCCCCAACTATAAAGTGGAAATAGTAATTCTCTCAAAATTATACCACTAACTGAGATAATACTTTAAAAGTGCCTAATAACAGTAAGTGGATGGAAGCTATATAAAATTAATTTGAAGCAGAAGAGACCAGAGATAGGGAAACGGGTTAACAAACAATAAAATAGTGGCAATAAAACAGAGACAAGGTGATGGAGACCTAAAGAAAGATGGTGGCCATGGAAAAAACAAGGTCAACAGATATTTTGAAGGAAGTAAAGGCTCTTAGTGATAGATTAGATAAAGGGAGATAAAGGAGAGGAAGAAATTAAAGATAACTTCAAGGTTACTGGGTGGATGAAATTAAGAACCTTATGATAGATTAAAATCAGGAAATAGGTATTGAAGGGCAGTTTAGAAAGGGAAAACAAGAAAATTTTGAATTAGATTCCCAGGGTTTTAGATTTTAAATCCAATTATTGTTTTCTACATCTATTTACTATTCAAAGAAACTCAGGCAAAAGGTCACTAAGCAACCTGTATAAATCTCAAATGATTTCAATGGCACAATCAAGGTCAAGGCTAAGGTATCTTTATTCCCATATTAAACAACTAGTTCCTTTTGTTTAAACTGAGATGAAAATGTAAGACATTCAAATAAATATTTTTAAGAGAACTTAGTTACAAAAAGGGGCTTCCCTGGTAGCTCAGCTGGTAAAGAATCCGACTGTCATGCAGGAGACCCCAGTTTGGTTCCTGGGTTGGAAGATCCTCTGGAGAAGGGATAGGCTACACACTCCAATATTTTGGGGCTTCCCTGGTGGCTCAGATGGTAGAGAATCCACCTGCAATGCAGGAGACCTGCATTCAGTCCCTGGGTGGGAAGATCCCCTGGAGGAGGGCATGACAATCCGCTCCAGTATTCTTGCCTGGACAATCCCCATGGACAGAGGAGCCTGGCGGGCTACAGTCCATGCGGTCAAAAAGAGTCGGACATGACTAAGCGACTAAGCACAGCACAGTTACAGGAAAAGGTTGGAAATACAGTTTGAGAAAACACTAAAACAGAGAAAACATTTAAAGCTATTAGAATAGATAAGATCACAGAATTACAGAGACAGAGGAAGAACAGATGGTTATTATCTAAAAATGCTAAGTATTAAACAGATGTCAGAGAATCAGAGCACCCAGGTCTTTAGTCCCACCTGCTGCTTCTCTCACCTTCAGGAATAATGACAATGAGGGTGATGATAATATTGACACTGAACTGCTTTTACAGTTGTCTTTAATCAGACTTCCCTATACAATTTAATTTTTGCAACACCCTGGGAACAGATACTATTATTATGCCAAATTGTTATTTTTATTTTTAAAATGTATTATTTATTTATTTTGGCTGTACTACGTAGCATGTGAGATCTTAGTTTCCTGGCCAGGGATTGAATTTGGGCCCTCAGCAGTGAAAGCACTGGGCTCCCAGAGAATTCCCCAGAGAATTTATGCCAAATTTTTAGACAAAAAATTTAAATGCTCAGAAAGGTTTGACCAAAGTCACAAATAAGTGATAGTCAAGATTCAAACTTCGGTAATTAAGTTACACAGAAACAGAGCTGTAATTTGTGTCTAAACTCGGACACCTCAGGGTTACAGAACAGCAGGGGTGAACTGGAAATGTCCAGGGCAGACTAGGTTATGCCATCCCTCTTAAATCAAAAGATGCTTGAAATTAAAAGATGCTTGCTCCTTGAAGAAAAGCTATGACAAACCTAGACAGCATATTAAAAAGCAAAGACATTACTTTGCCAACAAAGGCCCATGTAGTCAAAGCTATTGTTTTTACAGTAGTCATGTACAGTTGTGAGAGTTGGACCATAAAAAGGCTGCTGCTGCTGCTAAATCGCTTCAGTTGTGTCCGACTCTGTGCGACCCCATAAACAGCAGCCCACCAGGCTCTGCCGTCCCTGGGATTCTCCAGGCAAGAACACTGGAGTGGGCTGCCATTTCCTTCTCCAATGCATGAAAGTGAAAAGTGAAAGTGAAGTCACTCAGTATGCAACTCTTTGCGACCCCATGGACTGCAGCCTACCAGGCCCCTCCATCCATGAATCTTCCAGGCAAGAGTATTGGAGTGGGTTGCCATTGCCTTCTCCAATAAAAAGGCTGAGTGCCGAAGAATTGATGCTTTCTAACTGTGGTTTTGGAGAAGACTCTTGAGAGTCCCTTGGATTGCAAGGAGATCAAACCAATCAGTCCTAAAGGAAACAACCCTGAATATTCATTGAAAGGGCTGATGCTGAAGCTGAAATTCCAATATTTTGGCCACCTGATACGAAAAACTGACTCATTTGAAAAGACCTTGATGCTGGGAAAGATTGAAGGCAGGAGAAGAAGGGGACAACAGAGGATGAGATGGTTGGATGGCATCACTGACTCAATGGACATGAGTTTGGGCAAGCTCAGGGAGATGGTGAAGGAGAGGGAAGCCTGGTGTGCCGCAGTGCATGGGGTCGCAAAGAGTCAGTCACAACTGAGCAATTGCACAACAACAAGGACAAAGAAATCTGCCTTAAACATTCTACAAGTATAAATGGTTAATTCTTCATCAGTTTCCTGCATTCAATTCAGTGAGACTTCTACTTTTTCCTTCCAATTACTTCCTTTCCACTGACTTCCAGTACCCCAAATCTCTTGCATTCTTGCTCATATCCTTGGTTTCCTCTATCCCCAAACAATATCTTCTGTTTCAATTATTTGTTGCTGTATATTCCCACATCCACCTCCATTGCCACCACTTTTGTTCTGTTCCAACCTCATTTTACTATCTTTGGTGTAATGGCCCTCTCTCTCTGTCCTCCTCCTTACCTCCCTTACTGTAAATTATCAGTTATCTCTATAAAAGACGAAGATCTGATTCTCTGGTTAAGATTAGGGAATTAGTAAAGGGAGTCCAAAAGATACAACTTTCCAGTTATAAAATAAGTAACTTTTGGAGATGTAACGTACATCATGAAGACCATAATTAATAACAGTTTATTGAATATTTGAAAGTTGCTAAGAGTAAATGTTTTTCTTTTTTTTTTTTTGAAAGTTGCTAAGAGTAAATCTTAAGTTCTCATCACAAGAAGGAAAATTCTCTATAGGTGTTGACAGAAGCTAGCTAGATTTATTATGGTGATCATTTTACAATTTATACAAGTTATCAACTATTATGTAATACACCTGAAACTAGTGAAATGTTATTTGTCAATTATAGCTTAAAAAAAAGACACACAGAAAAAGAATTAAACCCATCAACAGATGAATGGATAAAGAAAATAAAGAAGATGTGGTATATTTATATACAATGGGATAATATTCATCCATAAAAAAAAAGAAATAATGTCATTTGCAACATTATGGATAGAACTACAGATTATTATATGAAGCAAAATAAGTCAGAAAGAGAAAGACAAATACCATATGATATCACTTATATGTGGAATCTAAAATACGACACAAATGAACAAATCTGTGAAACAGAAACAGATTCGCAGACATAGAGAACAGGTTGCCAAGGGCAAGAGGGGTGGGGGATGAAAGGACTGGGAGTCTGGGATTAGGAGATGCAAACCAGTATAAACAGGATGGATAAACAACAAATTCCAACTATATAGCACGGAGAGCTATATTCAATAGCTATATTGAATATATCTGATTCATTTTGCTATATAGCATAAATTAATGCAACACTGTAAATCAATTATACTTCAATAAAATAAAAAACTGAAATAAAAAATTAAATAATATATAACTTCACAATAGTTTCAGGAAAACATTCACAGCTTTTCAGCCCCATCAACCATCTCTTCTGATGCTTTGGGCATCCATCATCCAGGAGGTTGGCAACCTTCCCCTATAATCCCTGCAGGCCCAATGGGCTGAACCGCATTCAGTATATCATAGGACCGTAAAAGCTGCTCATCAATAACAAGTTAAACCAACACAAGTTTCTTACTTTGTAATTCTCTTCTCATAGCACTAAGAACAGCATGCTAGACAAATAAAAGCTGAATACATATTTCTCACATTTATTGTCTTAGCAATACTGCTGTCTTCTACTGGACATGCCACTGGTAAGGAAAAAATAGAATAATCTCTTAAATGAGTGGCAATATGATGACATTTGCCATCCCAAGACTGGGAAATACAATTTATACTTCACTTTAAAGCCATACTATTTTGTTACCTGAACAGATAACTAAGCTTTTCTTCTGGTAAAATCTATGAAGTCATTCTCGAACCAAGTTATTGCCACAAAAACCTCACAATAGTCAAGGATATGGTCCTGCTTTGCGCAAGTGTTAAGAAGTTAACAGTTATCACTTAGTTGGGGATATTCTAAGTTTGTTTACTCTATTAATAGGGTTCTCTCTTGGTCAATGGATCACATTGTTGTGTAAACAAATGGATCTGGAGGTTTTGACTAAAGAAATGTTTTAAAAGTGTTTTTCCCTTTTGTTTATATTGTCACTGCTTGAATGATACTGAGAGATACAGAGATAGCCCCAAGGAAATCTCTACCCAGTCCTCCTCTACTAAAACCTAATATTTATGGGTTTTAGTTGGAATGGGAAATGCTGTGTGCCTGCTTAAATAGCGGTATTATTCTGCTATATGGTGAAATAAGTTCCTATGTTGACTAGAAAACTGTAGAAAATCATGATAAAAACCTGACCTGTTGGAAGGCAGTAAGGCAAAAGGAAAAAAAAGGGGGGGGGGGGCTTTCACCATTCCTTCCATTAAATAAATTCATTTAGGAGGTCTTTTTTGTTGTTAAAAACTCTAAACGCTGTATGACCTTAAACACAAAAGTAATCAAATTAATATCAATATGCTTAAAATTTTGGAGAGACATGTTTTAACCAAAAGAAAAATTATTTTTTTAAGCAAAAGAAGTCAGCATTACAATCTAACCCCTTTCTATTATGTTCGTAGACAGTATTTGGCTTAGTCATTAAAAAACAGGCTATAGGAGAAAAACTGTCAACTTGAACTCCAGCTCAGCAACTGACAAGTTCTAAGATCTTGACCAAATTACTCAACTTCTTTCTACGTCAGTTTATTCGTCTTTAAAAAGCACATAACAATAATAACACATCCCTCACACTAAAACATTGTGAATATTTTAAAAAATCAAGTAGAGGATGGAACAATGTCAAGGACCACAGCACAATAAACGTCAGCTATTATTATTATTATTATTATATACGCAACAAGTCCTGGAGATCTGTCTAATACAGTGAGGAACTCTTTCAAATGTATTTTATATATTGAGCTAAATAACTTCCAAAACACATCTGAATGAATAATCCTGAGTTTCTTATCTACCCAAAAGCAAAGGCAAAAAAAATCAAAAGTGCAAAAATCACTAACCATTGAGCCAGTGGTGCTCTGAAATGTCAGTTCTGATGTAATGGTGGTCATGAGTAGGCCCCAGGGACCGCGTGAACGCAGTATCCTTGCCAAGGAAATCAGAAGCTGTTCCAGAGTAGAGGTACTCATCTGCAAGGGAGGAAAGAATACACAGGACTTCAAGAGTTTACCAGCAGACACTGCTGACAACAGACCAATTTCACGACACGAAACCCAAGATGTTTACTGCATACATCAGAATATATTGTTTTGTAAATTTCCCCTTCAGATTTTGAAAAATCTGCTCAGCTGAAGAAAAAATAACTCAATAAACTTTGGTAAGCTGATTACAAATACTTGAATATAAAAAAGGCCAAAGTCTCCTGAATTAATAATTGCACATGCATTTAGCTTCTGTTATGGAGGCGCTCCTCTTCTTTCCCTTTCCTCACAAATAATTCAAAGATATGTCATAATTAGGAGTCCCTCTTTGTAACAACACACACACACAAAATTAAAAAGTAAACGCCATAACGAGGAATGGATTGTGTAATTAGTATTTACTTAACCGACACAACCTCAGTGACCACAACTTTTCTTTGCCTAACCTCTGCTGAAAGGGAGCTTTCAGCACTGAAGTCATACTTTGTAATTATAACATGTTGCATTCCTTGTAGCTAATCATGTTTCTAATAGTTCTGATAAACAGGAATTTCTGAAAAGGGAAAGATGTGGCCATTACCGCATACCAAACTTCTTTGTCCTGTTATTTGTGTAAAGTAAATATCCATGTCTTACCAGAGACAGGAGAGAGAGAAGAGAAGAGACGGGGGTGCCAGAGGCAGAGAGAGGTGGGGAAGGAGGAGGAGGGTGGAAAGAATGAGGAAGAGAGGGCAGAGGAGTTTACGATGAGGGAGAGGAGAGGAAGAAAGGACGGAGGGGAGACAGGTGGGAGAAGGGGAAAGAAAAGGACGCAAGGGGCAAGAGAGGGGAAATGCGAGTGGTGGTCCGCGTTCCTGATGCACATTGTTAGAAGCGGGGTATGGCAGCAAGAATGCAGTCCCCACAGTAGAACATGTTGCCCCTTTGAGAGCTAAGCCTCTGTTTCAAGAAATCTTTATATTCAACTACTTTGAGTTACACTTAATAGACTAAAATTTTAAAAAATAGCTAAATCTCTACAGAGCATTTAGATTTTTTAAAGCCAATATAAGAACAACTACAATCACTAAAATTCAATTTTCTCAGAAACATATCTTTAAAATTCTGCCTTTGCATAAATAAGTGATTCAGATATTTTAAAAAATCCTCCAATTACATCCACTGAAATAAGACTTTTAGTGAACAGTGTGAGACAACCAACCTAACTATTCATGACAATAGTCAACTTCCAAAGGTGGGGGGGCAGGGGGAATACACACGCACATGCACATAAAAGAGAGAAATCCAGTCATGTAAAGTACAACTATTTTTTCGGGGCGGGGTGGGGGGGGGCACACAGCGCAACATATGGGATCTTATTCCCTGACCAGGTATTGAACCTATGCCCTCTGCAATAGAAAGGCAGAGTGGTACCACTGGACCACCAGGGAAGTTCCCAGTTATATAAAGTAAATGTAGACATCTTACTGATTCCATCTCTTAAAAACATATGGTGAAAGACAATATTTCATTGTGGAGCAAATTTTTAAAAATAGAAGAACCAAACAACAGCATCAGTAGAGACATAAAGGAAATACACCATTAATTTGAAACATAAAACTGCAAACATTCATTTTGCCAGGAAAAAAAATGTATATTTCAACATAAAAGTTGGATCTCTATATCCAGGTTTTAAAAGCGTCTTCTTTGTATTTAAATTACTTAGGGGTTCAGGGGTCACCAATGTCTACAGTCTATTGTTAAAGCTGTGTCAACTCCATTTGACAGATCAGTCACAAATCATCGACCTCATTTTCTGAGGATAATGACTGAACATTAGTCACATAATTTTCAAAACACACACACTTTCACTTCAAAGAAGAGCACTGGTTCTCACAAGGTGAAAATTAAAATGTCATGGTGTGTCACTCTTGATAGTCTATTCAAACACCTGATGGACAAGTTAAATAAAAAGAGACTAAAGTCATGAACAAAACCAAGACAAAAGCAGTCCTTAAAATGGCTGAAACTTAGAGGTCAGAGGTCATGTCGACATTCCACAGAAAAGACTTCAGACCACACAGTACTACCTTCTTTAAACACGATGTTCCTCCTATAAGAGAATTTATGATGTATGCAAGCAAGAGAAAACTGAATGTGCCAGCAAAAATGTCACATTTCTATTAATTCAATCAGGTTATGGTGAAATTGAGGGGAGAGGAGTTACAACATTCTATTGTTTGTGTTCCATAGTTTGATTTGTTTGTTTTATTAATTTATCCACTTACATCTTATTATTACTTCTCCCACTCAAATCTTCAATATTTTGTAATATATTATGTTCAAGGAATTGCTAAATTTAACTGCCATAATGAACCAAATAGGGGCATATAAGCTAAATATAAGAAAATCTGAGTTGTCTATATGTAAAATTATAGCACATATGAATGTCTTTTGCCTTAAACACATTTCAGCCTTTTCAACCTGAAGTTCATTTAAAATGTAACTGTGCAGACAGTAAGGATTACTGGAGACTCACTTTATGGATAAGGAGCTGAGTACAGAGAGATGTGACACTAAAAAACTACCATCAGTCAGTGGATGATTAATCCAAAATAATCTTTAACTCACTAAGACAGTGTGGTTGAATCTACACACACCTTTTTAGAAAAACACCTAAAACCAAGAAATATCCTTTGCTGCTCTTACCTGTCATTACTGAAGCAAAAGGCTGCTGAGGATCAAAGGGACATTTCAGTCTGCCAGACTCCAAATGGTGTGTGTCTAGTTTGAAAATAACTTCCTGTTAAGAGAAATATTAACAGAAGAGTGATTTTTTTTTTTTAATATCAGAATCAGTAAGAACATAGGAGATAAGAACTAAATTCTAACTCATTAATTCAACAAAAACTGAGCATATAGCATGCCCATCAAGCTGTGCTTCTTATTTCTTCCACAAATATTATTTCTGGCAAGACTCAGTTCCCATGTTTTGGTCTCCATTTGCCCTAAGTAGTAATTATAATAATGAATGAATTTTTCAATGCCTTCATCAATTCATTTAGCCTGGACCACTATCATCATCAAAGTCACTATCAAGCAATCCTATATCTGAAGCCTAATAACTAATTTACTGAGTCTAATAAGCCAGTTTCCTCCTCTAAGAATAAGTTTATTAATCATACTTTCAGAACTATGATGGTCTATCTACCTAAGCATCTGCAACTATACCATATTACTTAAGCCTTATGATACTTTGTAATTTTAGTGACATAAAAGTGTTGTAAGGCAGGCAGTTCATTTTCAGAGCTATTGATACATGTGGGCAAAAAAAATTCCAATGTAGTATTTTCACTATTATGAAAACACTATGCACATTAAAGCCACACAGTTATTTTGGCAGAAACATTTATTTTTACAATAGTGGCCACAGACAGAATGGCATTGGCAGACTTCTAATATTCAGGGGAAAAAAAAAAACATCTTAAGTTGAACTTTCCAAGAAAAATATGAATGTATAATGAATATGGCCCCATGAGTTTGAGTGTTTCATAACAATGACAACACTGCATCCAGCAGAAAGACTGGTGACTCAGCCTGCAGACGCGCCAGTGAAATCCAGCATTTCTGACATTCTCTCTAGACGGCATGTCTACAGAGTTATATCAGAACACACATGCAATTAAAAGGAATCATTCAGTGCCGCTTATCTGGAAAGCAGGCAAAGAAGCAAAAGGGAGAGAAAAAATTGATTATTTGGATTATTATTCTTGTATGATGTGACATTTCACATCTTTTTCTTTTAAACAGTACTAACAGTAACTACTGCCTTATTAAAAAATAGCAATACTAATTTAAATAGCATGATTAACAATTGCTATTTAATAGTTTTAAGAAAATAAGCTCTAATACTAAGAGTGACGGTATTTAACAGTTAATACATACTAATCATGAGCAGGAATTTCATGTACATTATCTCACTGAATCATCACCATAAATGTAAAGATGTGGCTACTTTATGAATTCCAGCTTTACAAGAGGAATATTGAGAGAAAAGGGAGAAGGATCTTGTTCAGCATCACATAATGAATAAGATGCAGAGGAGGAGCTTGAACTCAGGGCTGTCTCCAAAGTTCATGCTCTTAACAAATCTAATCTCAGGATTTCAAATTCACGGATTTAAAAATGTGCTGAAATTAATTTATAGACTCACCATGACCATGTAACATGATCAAGCTCAAGTATGTTTAGTTAGAACAGTTCAGCTAATGATAAGTTGTGATAGTGGCGCCTAGGCATGAAAAAAGTCCAATGAGAACACTTTTAGGGCATGTTTCCCAACCGTGGATGGGGCTATAGATATGTCAGGAAAAAACACCTACAGATCACAGCCCTTAAGAATGTTTAAATATCATTAAGGGCACATTATTCTCCACAGGTCAAACAGAACTGTTGACTCTAAAGCCTATAATGGGACGCTGTAAAGGGAAAAAGTAAACTGAATTCTGGTGTGCCAGAAGATTATCGTAAAAAGCTCAAAAAGAAAACCTAAGAAAGTATCTGGGACAATGTCATAGTTGATGCAAAGTCCTAGATAAATCCTTATAACTGTACAGACTCCTGTTGTCAAAATGTAATATTTCATGAAATTCTCAAGATAAGCCCATATAAAAGTGTTATCTGTGGAGGCTAAGGACAAGGTCTGCCTTACAATCTCCTGGAGAAAGGAGAGAGCAGGAAAGCAGGCTTCCTTGGCTGCAGTCAAGGACACCAACAGGAAAACGATGTCAAAAATAAAGGCTGACACAATGGACTTCCTGAGATAAACTGAATTACATGACATTTTAACTTTTGAGACAAGTTTAATTTTATAAGATTGGCCCCACCTAATTCATTACACAAAAAGCACCTGTCCAAACTACACACAGAGAAATACTGTTGAAGGGAAGACAGAAGAAGATAAGAATGGGAAATTTTAATCATCACAACAACTAGGCAAAGTTATTGTTAATATCATATTAATTATGAACATTATTAATATTTAATATGAGGTTTGCAGTAGCAAAGGGAGATTCCAGAGGAAAGAACATGCTCCCAAGCTAACCCTTAAAAAACTATCAGGCACCCCCAGTATTGTGGATAGATAGATGGCAGACATTATTCTTAAATAAAGTTTATATACATACTTTGCAAATACTCGCCTTTTTACCTTTCTGTGTTCTTGTTGCCTAATACAGCTGAGTATTAAGAGCCCAGAATGGAGAAGTGATATGCCAAAGCCCACGCAATCGTTTTCTCATTTTATTCTTAAAATAACTCTGTGAGTTACTATTACTATCATCATCCTTTTGCTGAATAAACAGAAGCTTAGAAAGTATATGCAGAAGGCCATGGAGCTGGTAAATGACCGGGGCCATAATTCAAACTCTGGCTCCCCATGTTCAAATTCTCAGTTGTTGTCAACAGCCCTGACTTCTATCCTGAAATCCAGATCCAACTGCCCATTTGGCATGACCTACAGAGCATTTCTCAAAAGCAGAATGTATAAAACTAACTCACCATTTTCCCCACAAATTTGTTACTTGTCTCAGCTCAATAAATAACACTATTCTCCAGCTCACTGCCAAAGATAGAAATCTGGAATTCATTTCAGTTGTTTCCTCTTTCTTCTCGTTGCCCCCGACACAAAAGAGTGTCCCCCAAGAAGGGGGACTCTACACACTTCTCTCCTCCATCTCTGTGTTACTATTCCCTCTTCCAAGTCATCTTAGAAGCAACCTTATCTATTTCAGAATGACGTGCCTTCCCTCTGAGCTGGACAGTGAATCCTGGGACTAATAATTCATTTCAGAAGTGGACAGTCTTCAGGCAGTGTTGCCATATAATTACCTGTCTTCCAGACTAGTGAGAAATTCACAAGGCTCAATACCCCTGTTCACCTATAAGCTCCCATTCACAGAACCTGTAAGTTTGACGGCCCCAGGGCTTTTTGACAGTTTCAAGCTAAGTAATTAGCTCCTTCTAAATTCCTTTTCAGTACTTTCCACTTTTAGGAGTTAAAGAACACTATTTGCATCCCTCAGCAGGTTGTGAGTTTGGCCTTTAGCCCCAGGCCTCAAAATATATCCAAGTTGTGGGGCTATCTCATATAATTACACCCTATGCTATGAGCCACTGTTATATATTACCCTTCATCAAAGCCAGGCAACAGAACATTACACCAGCAACAAAGAATGATGGATTCAAGTTGCCAAGTCTCCTAGTGGTTCAGAGATTTAACTATCAGGGTTGCTTTTCTTTCAAACCATTGAGTCTGGGCTGGTTAGACAAGTTGGTTAGAGAGAAAAATTTATCCAGCCACAGTTATGGGTTTGATCTCTGCTTGAATCAGTTAAATCAATGCAAAGAAACCTGTACTATGAGCCCATTCTTTACTTTCAAACACACAGCCAAATACCCTTAAAATATGTGTGGTTAGTCACAAGAAGTATATAAATAAACATAAGGATGACAGTGTAACCCATCAACATAAATCCATACAAAGTAATGCTTTAGAGTACAGACTCTAAAGCTCAGCTGGGCATGCTCGCTCTAGAGACAGACTACTTGGGTTCAATTCCTTGCTAGACCATTTATCAGCTGGGTAATCTTAGGCATGTTATTTCATTCCACTGAGATTCCATTTTCACTAATTTGCAAACTGGGAGTTATAAAGGTATAAAGGTACAAAAGACCCTGGTGCTGGGAAAGATTGAGAGCAGGAGGAGAAGGAGACGACAGAGGATGAGATGGTTGGATGGCATCACCAACTCAATGGACATGGGTTTGGGTGGACTCCGGGAGTTGGTGATGAACAGGGAGGCCTGG
Organism: Cervus canadensis; assembly: GCF_019320065.1. Taxonomy (NCBI): domain Eukaryota; kingdom Metazoa; phylum Chordata; class Mammalia; order Artiodactyla; family Cervidae; genus Cervus; species Cervus canadensis. The sequence continues at coordinate 33,267,683 of NC_057388.1, read as the reverse complement.
CGTGCTGCGGTTCATGGGGTCGCAAAGAGGCAGACACGACTGAGTGACTGAACTGGACTGAGAGGTACAAACTTCATTAAGAGTGTTGCAAAATTCCAAAACACAATCCATGCAAAGTGCCTGGCACAGGCCATGACACAAATAAAGCACTGTAACAAATTAATATTGATTAAATTATTGCAGTATGTATGTTTCTCATTTATTGAAATGCTCATTGATAGATGGAAAGCATTACTCCTAATTAATACTTCCTACATTTCCACTATGCCAATTTGGTCTGGCAGAAATAAGTCCAGTATGATAATAAGTATGATAACAACTAACTATACAATTTTAAGAAAATCATTAAGATTATCTGTATTTAGTGTCTGCTATTGTAAACATATGCAACAGGTCAAATTTGTTGGATGGAAAAAATTAAGTTATTTAGAAGATACCATTCTGTCACAAGGTCTTACAGGAAACGAATTTTTACCGACAGCAACATCATAAACAGATCGAGTTATATAGGAAGCTCAAGAGAAAATAAAGCTGTACATAGAGCCTAGAAAACAAGCACGTTCAACATTTTACACTATTAATTTTAATCATGTCACTAAAAAACTTTTGATAGAAGAAGTTTTTATTAGGTGGATAAAGCAGATAATCAAAATGGTAATAATCTATAAAGTGGTTGGGAACACAAGTTCTTAGTTCATACAGAAAGTGATTCAACTTTTATATTCAAATCTACTTATTTTATGTCATAGGCAGTAAATAATATGCTATTATAGTAAATTGTTTTCATGCTATTTCACAATATTACCTCCTTGTAAATTCCAAGATCAATATATCCACATATTGGATGAAATGCTCCAGTTCCACAGACATAAACGTGAGTTTTGTTATAGGGTTGAAGTACTCTGATGAAATTTGCACATTCTGTCTATTGGGCATAAAAAACATAAAAGCATTAGCATATAATTCAGGTATTTCAAAGTATCATTCATACCACCTGCTTTCCAAGTAGATTGATCATCAAAAATAAGTGCTAAAATAAAAAAGATTTATGAGAAATGCTTAACACTTGACTTAGCAAAGGAGGCAAAACAAATTAGAAACTATGACTTGAAGCTTTTTTTTTGAAGTTTTATGGTTTTGAAGTAACCAGAGTACTAGAATGCACATTTCTACTGTAGGACTCAGTGGGACCTACAGAATGAATATATACAGAGTATGAAAGAGGTATTTATACTTACTTTCAAGAATTACCTACAGAACCAAACCCAAACCAAACATTATGTTCTGATGTTCCTACATTTTCTGTCCCATACAGATCATACTGTGTGCAGTTTCAACTGAATCAGCTACACTAAACATAACACATAATACAGACGTCTTCCTATATATTATTCCATTCTTATTTTCCAGAATGCCCTACCACTTTATTTCCATTTTTTTCCAATGTTACAGAGCCTTTAAGACTTAGCTTAATTCCAGCTTATTTTAAGAACTTGTTTCTTCCATAAATATTTTTTATGCCAAGTCAAAATTTTAAGATACTTATATTTTTGCCTCTTTTCCAAATGCTTGAGCCTAAAAGTATTCTTTGAAATGTGTATCTTTATAACTTAATTATTTTCTATCCCCGAACTGCTTGTAAATAGTGACTCCATTTTTCAGAATAGTCATTCTTATTATTTTCAATTCATCTCCTCTAAGCCATCCCTTACCTTTACATAATTACTGGAAACAATTTTTAACTAACTTCATAATCCCTGGACCCAAAGACTCCAAGAAAACACTGGGCAATAGTATACTTTTATTTTAAATAAAAATAAAAGGAGATGGACAAGTGTTTAAATCAAAATAAAAGGAGATGGACAAGTGTTTACTAAGGAGGTTGGAAAACTATGAAATCACTGAGATTCAGAGAAAAGGTCCATTTTCTCTTGCCTGAGTGGCCACAGGTCCCTCACCTGTCAGGTCACTGTTGTCATTAGGGTTGTTAGGAGGAGAATATTAAAAAATAAAAAAGACAAAAACCAACTGGTAGGATGATTTTTTAAATTAAATAAATATTTTTAACAGCAGATGATAACTTAGCTGATAGGATTATGATTGTTATGTGGATGAAAATAAAGAATATAACACTTAATAATTGCTTATCACATACTCTGATTTTGATCTATACAAAATAATCAGTTTCTCAGTGGCTGTTCTGATTTCCGGGGAAATAGCTATTTCTGCATAGCTGTGGTACAGAGGTTCTAGTACCTAGTTCTTTTTTGTCCAGCTGGCCTGGCAATCTCATGTCTCAAGAATTTGTAGATCCCAGTGAATAAAATCTGCACATTCTACTACAGAAAAAAAGTTAGTTCTATAAAGAACTAACTTACTGAGTTTTCTGCTCTCTGCTTCTATACAAACAAAGCAGTTGCTTAAGACTAAATGAGAGGACAGTATCAGCCAGTCCCTCAGTTAGCCATAGAAGAGAAGGATGTTCATCATGTAGGAAGAGTCAGAATTCTCTAATAGCAGCAGGACAACTACATATGGTTACACGTTTGTGCTGCAAAAAAAGAAAGCCCTATTTTACCATATGCAAATCATACTGTAGAATCCTTAATATCCTGAATATTTTCATACATTTAATATATGTTCTCATATAAGTATTATATGTAGACTCCTAAGAAAGGAAAATTTTATATTCATTGAGACAATTTATCTGGCAGACAATCTTAACAAAATCATATCATATGTTTTTCACCCTTCCATCAAGGTATCTGATGAAGAGAATTTATTTTTTATTGACACAAAAGCACTGTAGAAAACTAGCTTCATGTTCTTTTATATACTGTTAGACAATCACAAATGAAAACTTAATTCAGAGAAAAAATTCGCCCTACTACTGGTTTTGAACAAATGGCTCAGTAACATGAGATAAGCTAGGGCAAGAAAGAGTAAAAATGTAGGTGATCATCAGATAAATTCTAATGATGGCTTCACTGGTAGGGTAAGAGATTCTAATATTCTCCAGCCTTCATCTTGCTCACTCATGTTCAGTGAAGGGACTTCTACTTATCAGTCTTTTCCCCACAAAGAGGTTTATGCAAGGGTAAAATCTATACAAGAAATAGTACACAGGTTGGGGAAGAGTGTAGCGGGATATGCCTGGAGGGAGGTGGGATTGCCTCACTGCTGGTAGTTACATCATGTTTCAAAAGTTGTTTTACCAGAGTCATAGAATTTAGAGAAAAATGGTTATGGAGTGAATATTTATGTCCTCCCCAAATTCATAGGTTGAAACCCTAACGCCCCCAGGGTGATGGTGGTCAGAGGTCAGGTTTTTAGGAAGTAAGTAGCTAGAAGACTTCTGGGAGTCCCTTGGAAAGTAGAGAGATCAAACTAGTCAATCTTAAAGGAAATCAACCAGAATACTTTTTGGAATGACTGATGCTGAATCTCCAATACTTTGGCCACCTGATGTGAACAGCTGATTCATTGGAAAAAAAACCCTAATGCTGGGAAAGATTGAAGGAAGAAGGAGAAGAGGGAGACGGAGGATGAGATGGTTGGATGGTACCACCAATATAATGAACATGAACTTGGGAAAACTCCAGGAGATGGTGAGGGACAGGCAAGCCTTGTGTGCTGCAGTCCATGGGGGTCGCAAAGAGTCAGACACAACTTGGCAACTGAACAATAACAACAGCCTTAGAAGAGGTCAGGAGGCTGGAATCCTCCTAATAGGATTCATGCCTTTATAAGAAGAGACCAGGGTAATAATAAATAAAAAATGAAAATAAACACAAGAAGAGACCAGGGCACTTGCTCTCACTTTCTCTGCCCTGTACAGATACCACCGGAAGACGGCCACCTATGAGCCAAGAAGAGAATTTTCCCTAGAAACTAAGTCAGCCTGCACTTTGATATTGGACTTCCCAGGCTCCAGAATTGTCAGAAATAAATGGCTGTTGTTAAAGCAGCCTCGTTTATGGTATTTTGTTATGGTAGCTCAAGCCGACTAACACAGTAATTTTACAAGACTTTGAAATAAATATTTGTATAAAGAAATAAAACAACTGCCTTTCCAGATTATAAATTATAAAGTCCAAATGATTAGAGACTGTGAGACACAGCACTGTTTAAAAAGGCAAATAAGGCCCAGAGTGAAACATCACACACAAAGGAGATATAATTTGAGTGATGATAAAGAAAAAGCTCTGAATCACACCTAAAACATTCCACATCCTTTAACTTCTCTGGGAGTACTTAGTAAGATGCAGCAAGCCCTGGAAAGTAACCCATTATGCTAGTTCCTGACTTGGTGAGATATTACCAAGGATTTATTTATGAAATTCCTCCCTTCTCTAAGATTGGGCTGCCATGGAACAGAACACTGTAGGGACAGTCCTGAATTTTCCGACTCAATTTACCCTAAAGTCAGTTCTGCCCAAAGTTTCCTGTCGACGAAGTTGATGGCAGACAGTTCTCTAAGAAGACTGGAGGCAATGAAAAGGCATTGGTTACCAGAAGGAAAGAAACCTGGGAAGAGATTCTAAAAGATAAAGTCTCTTATTTTAAATTTTGCCTAGGGTGGTCATTTCAGCCAAACACTAGTGCCTCAAGTGAAACAAAAGTCTTTCTCTTTTAATTTATAACATTTGTTAAGGCTCAAAGATTCTGTGTTTTCTTTTTGTGCACAAGTTTCATTAAGTTTTGCTTAAATAGCACGAGCAATAATTAACTTGATTTAATTCACTTAGCAACCTGCATAGCTATTATAAGGGTGGTGTAATTCTGTGGGGCATGAAGAAAGAAAACTCTGAGAAGCAGCTTTTTTAATTTTCCCTGAAAGCTGACTAATTTATAGCTATTGCCACAATGGTAAGGGTTGCTGCACATGATCAAACAATTCAACTCAGTGAGTGATATACTCAACCTTGGAAGAGAACTGAATTTCTCCTTCCTTCCTATGCTTCCTACCTACTCTCTTTCCCACCTCCTCAACTCTCCACTATAAGACAGACTGAAAAAGACAGAATTAAAAACAAGTACCAACCTCTGGGCTTCCCAGGTGGCACTAGCGGTAAAGAACACACCTGCCAATGCAGGACACTTAAGAGAAATCGGGAAGATCCCCTGGAGAAGGCACAGCAACCCACTCCAGTATTCTTGCCAGGAGAATCCCATGGACAGAGGATCCTGGAGGGCCACAGTCCACGGGGTCGCACAGAGTCGGACAGGACTGAAGCGACTTAGCATGCATGCACACATAGTAGTAACGGCTCAGTGATAAAGGAATCCCCCTGCTAATGCAGGAGTCCCAGGTTGGGTAAATGGGTTGGGAAGATCCGATGGAGAAGGAAATGGCAACTCACTTCAGTATTCTTGCCTGGGAAATCCCATGAACAGAGAATCCCATGGGAGGCTGCAGTCCATAGCGTTGCACAGAGTTGGACACGACTGAAGCGACTTAGCATGCACACACAGACACCGACTTGCTGATTTTTTCAAGTTATATTGCTCGTTTCAATATCTACCTTTGTACATATTTCTTTCTGTTGCTGTTCAGTCACTAAGTCCTATCTAACTCCTTGTGACCCCATGGACTGTAGCCTGCCAGGCTCCGTATACTATGAGAGTGCCAGGGCAAGAATACTGGAGTGGGTTGCCATTTCCTTCTCCAGGGAATCTTTCCAACCCAGGGATTGAACCCATGTCTCCTGCATTGGCAGGTGGATTCTTTACGACTGAGCCAGCAGGGAAGCCCCAAACACATCCTTACACACATATATAAATGGATATATAGCTAAATAAATAAAACAAATATAAAACTCAATACTTAGAGAAAAGACAAATACCTATTAGTCTATGTTTTAACATCTAGAACTTGTTTCCCCCTAATATTGGAAAAATATTAGCAAAACAGAAGTACTTGTAAGTCTCTAATTTTACATGTAGTTCGATTAAATCCAATACAGCTTTATATGTGTTTCTGATAACTGACTTATAATCATTAATTTTAATTTATTTAGGTAATACATGAAAAGACACTTATGATTAAGAATCTGGTCAGTTTTTGTGTTTAGTATATTTCGCAGAATACTGTGATCTTCAATTTGTTTGATCCTGTGCCACATGCCTATCATTGTGGTACATCTTAGGTTTGTCAGGTAGACCTCTGCTAAAATTCAGTCTGCAAAGATATCTGTTTAGGTCTTATAATATTGAAAACATTTTAATAAGTTGTCAACACTTCAGAATAAGTATATGAAAATCCAAATATCACATTTCTCGCAAAAATGAAATATCTAACAGGTTTCTACCACTTATGGTAGAAGAGGAAAAAAAAAATTAAAGGAAAAAAATTGAGAGATGTGCCTATAAAAGTCTAAACACCAAATAGGAAAACTAGGAAAGGATATTTTTTACATGAGTGGGACACAAAGCAATCATATATGAATATAAATCTTAATTTTACAAATACATAGGATATTTAGTGTTTATAGTAATGAACGAATTTCAAGCTAAAAACAAAAATAATTTTGTTGGCAAAAATTAAATATATTTATTTCATTCATTAATATATTAATATTAAGCATTAAGTACATGTTGTATACAACATTAGCAAGGGTATGGGGAAATATACCCTCTTAAGAGCATATACTGCTAGTTGAAGTATAAGAAGCTTAAACTTTCTGGAGGGCCATTTTACAATGCATAAAATATTTTATATCCTTTGACCAGTAATTATACCCAATAACCAAAGATGCTCACAATATTTATATATAAGGTTTTTCATGTGTGGCATCATTTACAATAGTAAAAACTGGATATAAACCAAAACTCTAACAATAGGGGATTGGTGAAATAATATATAAAGGAATGCAGTGCAGCTATTAAAAGTAGTGTTATAAAAAGGAATTTAATGACATGGGAAAATGCTCATGGCAGTCTGTGAAGTGAAAAAAAAATGTTTTAAGGGACTATGTATACAATGATTTCATTCTGAAAAATAGTAAATAGATAAGATAGAAGAATAAACATCAAAATGTCACCAGCTATCTCTGGGTAATGTTCATGGGGAAAGGAATATTTACAGATGAATCTATATAATTTGCAGACTTTCTGCAATGAACACTTTGCTTTACTTTTAGATGTTCTTTAAAATGGAAAATAAACGTAATCAGAGAACTTTAGAGACGGAAGATCCTTTAACTCTATGCAGTGTCTCTACTGACAAGGTTGTGTGCCCTGATAGTTAAGCTGATGAACAGCCCAGGCTGCCCACACCCCATCCATTCTTTTGCCAGGACTGAGCTGTTTACCCCACTGTTCTATCGCGGGACCATCTATTTCTATAGTGACTTTCTGTTGAATAACATTCTAAACAGAAACAAAACAGACCAAAGAGCTTCCTGTCACCTCTTCCTTCCCTGGATTAAAACTGGGGACTGTCCTCAAACAAGAAGACTAGTTCTCTTCGGTATCCTGTTCTTCCACCCTCTCCGCACACCAACTAGCTAACTTTCATTATGGTAAATAATTCACTATTTTTCAGTTATACAGTACCTCTGTGTAAAGGGATAGTCTTTCTAAACACTTGTTAATTCTCAATACACTCTTGGGAAGTAGGTAAAAATTACTAGAGAAGGGAGAGAGAGGGTAACACCAAAGGTGGTAAGAGATGATAATAAAGCCACACACTAGTCTCAGTTTTCTGTTGACCAAAATCTATGTAATGATGTAAAATGAGGATCTGTGTTATGGTGACAGTGAAGAGAGAAATGGTTTGAGGGATTCAGTTTGTAGACCTTACACATAAAACTCAAATCTTGATGTGTAGATTATAGTATTTCATAAGAGCACAGATTGTGGGGCAAGCCTTCTGGATTTAATTCCTGGCTTCGCTATTTACTGAATATGTAATATTGGGCAAGGCAGTTAATTGTTCTGGTTTCAGTCTTCTCATCTGGAGAATGAGGAATAATAATAAAATCTAACATATTGTTTTAAGGATTAATCAAGATTATAAGTATAAAGCATTGAAAGCAGTTCCTAGAACATGGTAAGTACTATAAATATGTTACCTATTCTTAGTAACTCTAAAATATTATTTTAAAGGGTCAAATTAAAAAAGGAGACAGACACTTTCATTATTCCTACATACTTCAACAGCAAACTTTACAGACTTCAGTAAAAAGAGAAAAGTTCCCCAAAACTCTAATCCTAAGTTAATAGTAGGTGTTAGAGGTGACTATCAGCTCTCAAATACAATTGAATTGGAAGAATAGATTCCATATACTGGTTCTTATGTGCTGTCTAGGACACTACCTTCAAAACAGTTTATCACTCTTTGCTTTAACTTAATAAAAGGGGCAACTGAGTTACTATGTAACTGGAATTAGTGAACATACTGAAATGAGAACACTGACACAATTAAAACCTTCACTGACTGTCTGGCCTTGAGAGCTTATCCTCATGTATTCCATGGGAAAATTGACACTATTTCATTGCAGTACATTTAAAACAGCCTTTTCCTCCTTGCCTCTTCATCAGACACTCAATACTAGTGATATACAAAACATTAAAATGTTCACACTGTTTATGATATACTTCTATTGTTATGCAACAAAATAATTTTGAAAAATCATAACCAAAGCATCTATTTTCCCCATGAGTTCAAAAAAGTACTGTTGCTTTTTCAGACCTGGGCACTTACTCCCAGGGTACCTGACACTGAACAGGGTGAAGAGATTAGAGACATGAAAAGAAGAATATATTCTAAATTAGTTTAATCTCTTTCATTTCTAGTAAAATAAATATAAAAACGTTCTCCTGTTGCATCTGAAACAAACACTCCCTGATATATTTCTGCTAACATTAGGTGCCCGAAAATATCACATTTAACACTGACTGAATACAAAATCAGGCATAATCAAAAGTTTCTTTCTTTAGTTTCGATTATTTTGTTTTGCAGGACAATCGTCCTTCAGTATCCTTAGGGAATTGGCTCCAAAACCCTGACAGATATCAAAATCTGAAGATGCTGAAGTCCTTTATATAAAAAGGCAGAAAAACCTCTACATGTCTTCCCATATACTTTATCTCTAGATTACTTATAATACTTAATACTATGTAAATGATACATAAACAACTGTAATATAAACAGTTGTAAATACAATGTAAACACTATATAAAGGTTCCCAGAGGCAGTACATTCAAGTTTGTTTTTTGAGACTGTCTGGAATTTCTTTTTTGAAATATTTGTGATCCATAATTGGATATATGGGTCAATATAACTCAAGAATATAGCTATACATATTTAGGCTCTTAATAAATATTTGTTGAGTAAATGAATGAACAAATGAGTGAATAAATCAGTTGTTATGAGGCTTCCCTGCTGGCTCAGATGGTAAAGAATCTGCCTTTAGTGTAGGAGACCTGGGTTCAGTCCCTGGGTCAGAAAGATGCCCTGGAGAAGGAAATGGCAACCCACTCCAGTATTCTTGCCTGGGAAATTTCACAGACAGAGGAGCCTGGTGGGCTACAGTCCATGGGGTCGCAAAGAGTTGGACACAACTGAGCGACTTTCACTTTCATTTTTCACTTTGGACTGGTAGGCTTCTAAGCTTCCCCTTAAATTTATTAAGCAACATGTCATGTTGCTTTACCTTTATCACAATATTAAAGTGAGAATTTTTTAATCCAGTTATGCTTTCACACAACACACACTATTTGCTGTTATTAAAGATAAGGGCACTGCTCAGCTTAATATTCTTGGGTTATAGTGGTTGGACATGAGTTTGAGTAAACTCCGGGAGTTGGTGATGGACAGGGAGGCCTGGCGTGCTGCGATTCATGGGGTCGCAAAGAGTCGGTCACAACTGAGCGACTGAACTGACTGAACTGAACTGATAGTGGTTAGGGGAAATATTCCAGGATGATGCAAAGGAAGCCTCATGATATCCATGCTTTTGCCCAAAGTTGGAACTTTGTCATCTTGAGTTATATTCAGGGGGTGACTTATTTTTCCAAAGAAGAGCAATTCTCCCTATCATTACAGTGCAAGAAGTCAGGGCAGAATACAGAGCATCTGACCTGAATCAGAACTTTCAGATGAGAAGAGGTGGTCAAAGCCTTAGCATCACAGGAGATTAAACAGGCAACACAGTTGGACAGAGCAAGCAGGACAACCGATCTTTCTTATTATCTCTATAATGCCTACTTTTGAAAGAATTCTTGTAGTTATAAATTTAGCTTCACCCAAAAGTAAATGCCAAGTGTGTGTTTGTAATGCTACAACAACTGATGATTTTGTGTGCATTCAAAAAATACACAGATTAGATAAAAATACACAATTCTAGAAATATAGTATTTCCTGATAGTTTATTTTTAAATATTTTAAATGTATTTTTGGTATTTTTTTGTGAAGAAAATACAATCAGAATTAACACTTTAGAAAGTGTAGTATTTCTAAATTTCTGAGAATAATGTCATTCATTTTGGCAAAGTAGAAATATTTTATACCATATTAATCTTTACACAGACTATTAGTGTGGTTGTAAAAATAATATACTAATGCCATTCATTCAATAAAATTTAATATAAATATTTGCTATCATATCAGTACCAGTTTAACAAAGATATTTTTGAAAGTCTCATACTTACATTGGCATCTTTCCCAGCTAATTTACACAATTCCACCCGTTCCTTTGCAGCAGGCCAATAAATCTGTAAAACATTTCAAGGTGTGTTAGAATCTGAATATTTAAAAGACCCTACAATTCTAATTAGGAAAGGGTGTGAAACTGAAGAGTGGGTATCAAGCCAAAAGCATGTTGTTAGCTATGATTTAAGAATTTTGAGATTTAAATATTTTCTAAAATCATTCTAAAAAGATATTAGAAAAAACTGGCAGAAACATCCATTTCTATCTGTCAATATTATAATTTCTTTTGAAATGTATTTAATCATAGATAAATCATGTGGTGTAATTTCTTATTGTGACTTCAACAGAACTTCAGGTTAGCATTTGCTTTAGGTAAGAGATTCTTTTTACCCTGTTTTTTCTGTGTTTGCTCAGAGCAGTAGTGCACTATAAACGTTCAATGAGGTGTGAGAAACAGCTCTCTGTCAGAAGCATAAGTTATCACTCCAATTCAAAGACCAGTGTGAAACTGTTCATAATATTTAACACATATAGAGCTGAGACACATCTTTCATTTAGTTAAACATTAAAATAGGATGATAAGCATTATCTTATTCAAATCTTTCAGTGACCTTTAAAATAGCTATACTTATTCTCACCGTTTTGGGGTCAGAAAATTTCTTCATATAGTCATTAAACAACAAGTTGAGGGCCACCAGACTGGTTTGCAACAGAGCCAAAGCATGACCCAAAGTCTATGCCTTGAACTGGGAGGGGTGGGGGGCGGTCTCAAACACTACATAATAAATATTATTTGGGCAAATGTATACAGACAAAGGCAGGAGGCTCCTTGATTGATCACTTTTAATCAGCTTGAACAGTCCTGAATTTACCACAAATAATTTGTCTTGTTTTTAATGAACTTTAGAAGTTCTTCCAGGAAGTTTTTCAAAACAAAGCCTAAAACTGTTGTAATACTCCATTAGCTTACAGAAAGAATTGCTCTTTGTTAAGCTATAGGCAAGAAGAAACAAGAAAGTCAAGCTCTGAGCAGCTTATATGTTTCAAGAGTTCCTGACAAACTTTTATTATGTTTCTCACCAATGTTAGCAGAAAATATTTTAATAGGTGAGGAAAAGGGAAAATATCCTGAGGGAATACACTGAGAGAGACTTGTTAAACCTGGAATTGAACAAATGATTTAGAAGTCACTAATGTTTATATGATATTATATTCATAGTCAAATATTAGGGTTTTATGTTTCTGAACAAAGAGAACATAGAATAGCACTTACATTCTTTGAATAGATGTATATCAGGTAATTACTGTGATTTTTAAATTAAGCAAGGTTGTTCATTTAAAGCACTTTTTAAAAAAATTTTGGCCACATCGCATGGCATGTGGGATCTTAGTTCCCTGACAACGGATTGAACCCAAGCCCTCTGCACTGGAAGGCCAGTCTTAACCACTGGACCACCAGGGAAGTCCTAGAGCATACTTTAACAACTACAAATCTAACCAAAGAGAGTACACAGATATGGTTGTTGATCCAGCAGCAGGCTCAGGTGACCAGCTAACATGGATGTGGCTCACAATAAAGACATAAAGATGCTATTTGTCCAGAAATGGTCTAAAACACATTCACGTGACTTTGAACGATTGTTCAGTTGCCCAGTTGTGGCCAACCCTTTGCAACCCCGTGGACTGCAGCATGTCAGGCCTCCCTGTCCCTCACCATCTCCCAAAGTTTGCCCAAGGTCATGTCCATTGCATCCATGATGCCATCCAGCCATCTCATCCTCGGACACCCTCTTCCCCTTCTGCCCTCAATCTTTCCCAGCATCAGGAACTTTTCCAATGAGCCAACTGTTCACATCAGATGACCAAAATACTGGAGCTTCAGCTTCATCATCAGCCCTTCCAATGAGTATTAAAGGTTGACTTCCCTTAAGATTGACTGGTTTGATCTCCTTGCTGTCCAAAAGACTCTCAGGAGTCTTCTCCAGCACTACAATTCAAAGGCATCAATCTTTGCCTTCTTTAAGGTTCAGCTCTCACAACTGTACATGACCACTGGGAAGACCATAGCCTTGATTATTCGGATCTTTGTTGACAGAGTAATGGCTCTGCTTTTCAATACACTGTCTAGGTTTGTCATAGCTTTCCTGCCCAGAAGCAATTGTTTTCTGATTTCACGGCTGCAGTCACCATCTGCAGTTATTTTAGAGCCCAAGAGGAGAAAATCTGTCACTACTTCTACTTTTCCCCCTTCTATTTGCCATGAAGCAATGGTGCCAGAAGCCATGATCTTAGTTTTTTTAATATTTAGTTTTAAGCCGGTTTTTTTTCACTCTCCTACTTCACCCTCATCAAGAGGCTCTTTAGTTCCTCTTCGTTTTCTGCCATTAGAGTGGTATCATCTGCATATCTGAGGTTTTGAACAACAGCCAGCAATAAAATATGAACGGACTACAGCAATGAAAACAGTATGGATGGACCTCAGTAATTCATTATTAGTGAAAAAAGTATATTCCTCAAAATGACCAACAGCACAGTCTCCTTAGAATAATGTTAAAAACAACCAAAATAAAAGGCACTTTTTAGGTATGTATGTACGTACAATAAATACATAAAAAGAAAAGCAAAAGAGTGATGAATACAGGATTCAGAAAGATGGTTATCCAAGATTAGTAAAAAGAAAAAGATTACATTAACAGTAAAAAAAAAAAAAAAGGTTATTAACAGATTTTAGCTTTTGTTCTGGATAGTGTGTTTTCAGATGTTTATTTCTTAGCTGTTTTTAATTATGTAAATTAGTAAATGAATCAAAATGGGCCATGCATAATCCAGATGACAGGCAACAGTCTGTCATCAACCTGAAATCAAGAAGTCCTAAATCAACTAAATTATGAATAGCAAAAATGAAGCACTGTAGCTATCAGGAAGTTTGAGAATTCCTTCGAGTTGTTTTATCTTATTGTTTATTTTTACTTTTAGTCACTGGAAGCAACAACACTGAACTGACTGTACTTCTTGCCCCTTTAAAAATAACACCTTGAATTTATGGAATCTTTGCTTCATACATGAATTTACGAGCTCAAGATATCATCTTTTATCTTCCTGTTTATTTATTATTATTTTTATTGTGATAAAATATGCATAACATCAAAGGTATCACCTTAGTTATTTTAAGCATATAGCTCAGTATTGTTACATATATTCACTTTGTGTAATCTCAAGAATTCTTTCATCTTGCAATACTGCAAAGCTATATTTGCTGATTCTTTTGTGTAACAGTGATTTTACAAAGGATAACTTTGTATCATTGGAATAAAAATAAATGGTACAGGGAATGCATATCCACAATGTGTCAACTTGTTTAATCACTAGCTCATTTTGTTTGGTCTCTAACCTAGATTAATATTTCTTTGAATCCTTTCAGTATGTCAGATCTTGCTCTTTTCTGTTTTATATGATGGTCAGATTTAATCATATTTCAGAGAAAAATTTAGAATAAATATTGTAGATTTGTTCAGACCTGAATAGCTTACTGGTGTTAGTACTATACAAAAAAAAAAAAAGAAATACAAAGGAAATACAGAACTTTTTTCATATTAAGTGTGACTTAAAAAAAAAAAAGAAAAAGAACATCAATGGGTTCTTTCTTTTACCTTAAACCAATGTACTGGGTGCTTGAGTTGAAGTAAATTATGAGATAAATGTTGTTTCTAAAATTGATTTTTAATATATTTATAGGCGCTTCAAAAAGGGGTTATCTAAAGATTGACAAAATGTGAAAGCAATTTATTTTTTTTATCATTTTTGAAGTCTAAATCAAAGTTCCAAGGTTGGCACAGATTACTTACTGCTCATTACTTATTTGTTCATTAGACACATAACTATGAAAGGGCTTCTGTATACCTGGTAAGGTGTGGACTGAGGTCTACGATGTGAGTCGGGGGACAGCCCTGCAAACAGGGCAATGGCATTTCCAGCAGAGATATAAACCAGAGAAGGGAGCACAGGCGATGGAGTCAGGATGCTCAGGGAGCCCCAGAAGCACTGTGTGTGAAAAAAGTCCCTACCAGCCTTGACTTCTGAGCCATTGTTTTAAATTATTTGATCTTATAGTTTCAACTCTAATATAATAGTTTAGTTTAGTTTAATAGTTTCAACTCTAATTGTGTCTTAAAGACTTGACAGTAAAATAGTAATTGAATATTCTTTTTTCTCTTTGTAAAGGGGCACACATTTTAAAAGATGTTTAAATGGTTTTGTTGTACATTTTTAGTTATTAACTTTAAGTAATACAATTTTAAACTGAATTAAAATGTCACCCTAGTAAATGAAGCAATTAATACTAAAATGACAAGCTTCCAAGAACTGAGTTTCTGATTAGTGGGTAAATGCTATACAAAGATATTCAAGCACTGAAAATTTGTTGGACTTCAAAAACCAATATTAATAAATCTTCTACTAATGTCTGTTTACAAAGCAGAATTTTTCCCCAAAATGTTATCTCACTTTTAATAATTCACTTTCAATCCCATAAAGTCTAAAACTTGTTAAAAACAGAAATTATCCCTAGGTCATTATTGTTATTCCAAAAGAATTCTAAGATAGTACCATAAAGACAGTTTTACTTCTTAAGGAAACATTCAAGTCGTAAAAATAAAGTTGTTGAGATTATATTGGCTTATTTTGACATACTGCTGTCAAGAATTTAGGAATCACAAATAGAATTATCTTAAGAATAACAATCTAGGAGATATCTGATTATCTTCCAGACTCTAAACATTTACTTAAAAGGAAAAAAAGATCACTGAAGTTGTGCCAATATTTAAAAGCAATCATTTTAATTATCATTTATGGTGAAATTTTCTTTTACTTGCTACCTAGTCATTAGAATAAGGTTTTTTTTATTTGTTTGTTTGTTTTTTAAATACTCCCTTTGATCCCTTGTTGATAAACAATGTGCTGTGCTGGGCTCAGTCGCTCAGTCACATCCAACTCTTTGCAACCCCATGGACTGTATGTAGCCCGCCAGGCTCCTCTGTCCATGGGGCTTCTCCAGGCAAGAACACTGGAGTGGGTTGCCATGCCCTCCTTCAGGATAAAGCAGCAAAATTTCATGCAATTCAATATAAAAATAAAGCCAAAGAAACAAAATTTCCATACGTACTTACATAGAGTTGGCAGAAATATGTTCAAGTAACGTATTTGTTTTTCAATTATCTTTTGAAGTAATGTATATAATGTGACAAATTTAATATGTTTGTGTGTGTATGTGTGTGTGTAGACAGATACAGAGGAGACAAAACTGTAAGAAAAAAAAGAGCTACAGACAGAAAGACTCACAGACACATAGAGGGAGAGACAGAGATTTTAATTCTGATTGGAGATAGAGTATTTCACAAATAGTTTCAAGTATCAGTATGGTTTACACAAAAGCCCAGGAAGTACCTGAGTTCTTGAGATTATTTCAGTAGCCCAGGTAGTATACTTTGAGACTGCCTCATGCTCAGACAAAAATCACACCTCATACTTGAAGATACACAGTCCACAATACCTACAAAAGGCTCTCTTGATCATTAGGTAATGGGAAGGTTTTAAGGCAGTGATTATTAGTACTCTCACCGCCTTCACTGAATCTATCAGCAGTGAAATGACACACACATTCTCGTGCACTTTGGTGCTTCGCACATGCAGCAGTCATACCATATTAAGGGCGGCACGTGCAAGGCAAACAAAACACATACCCTTCTTTCTACAAGTTGATGCAGTTGTCATTACTCCTTTAGAAAATTACCCATAGACAGTGCTCTTTCACTTATCAAGAGGCATACCAGAAGCTGTTACTTGCATAACTGCCTTATTTCAGTTGTCCTGAAATATTCCCGCAGAACACTAGTTCTTAACTAACATTGTATGATGTACCAGGCACAGATCTTAAGGCTCTCATTTCGGTGGGAGTACTCTTCCAGACCTTGGAGCCTAGACATGAAAGACCTCAAATATGTACAAAGCTGATCTTTCCATTCATGTGCAGGGCAGACATCAGAAATCAAACAGATTTTTTCTGTGGATCCAGATGAGACCAAGAATTTTTCTCAACATAATTACCTAGGGTGAAGCTACTAATTAAACCACTACAAAATAATTAGGGGTTGCAAATTGGTTTTAATTTGAGTGCTAATCTTAGAGATCAAGTCGATAACAGAAAACTACATGGGAAAGAAGAGAAGTAAATAACTGTATAAAATGTCTCCACTTGAAAATGATAATTTATGAGTTAATGTTTTAAAACAAGTATGTCTGATAAGTCAGTTTCCATATTCAACAATTTACTGACTTACCATGTTAGTATGCTTGTCTTCAAAGTATTTCATAATTGAAATTGATCACTTCCAAAAGATTCATCTCTGTCTGTTACACTTGAAAGGATTGGATGCTAACTTCTAAATAGATATATGTAGTGCTCACTTTGTCAGCACCAAATGTCAACCTATTCCAGTATTCTTGCCTGGAAAATCCTATGAACAGAGGAGCCTTGATCCATGGGGTTGCAGAGTTGGACATGACTGAACAATTTAGCACAGAGGCTATGCAGTGACTTAAGAATTTTTACTAAGGAAGGAAAATAATCGAGTTGCTAGGAGATGGGGAATAGATGAATACATGGATATGTATGGCTGAGCCTGTTGTTGTTCACCTGACACTGAAATACTAAAGTTGAAAGGATATAGAAAAGATTAGTACGCTCCCTGCACAAGGATGCCATGTAACTTTGTGAAGAGCTACATATTTCTTTAAAAAACGAGTACAAACAGGTATGTATCTGTTTCTTTCAGATTTACAGAATGTAGATTACTAGTCTGAAGAGAGACAATACAACCTATGAACTATTAGTCTTATGTTGATTTTATTTGCTTTGTTGTTCAGTCACAGAGTTGTGTCCAACTCTGCAATTCCACGGACTGCAGCACGCCAGGCTTCCCTCTCTTCCTGTCCTTCACTATCTCCCACAGTTTGTTTAAACTCATGTCCATTGAGACAGTGATGCCATCTATCTATCTTATCCCCTGTTGCCCCCTTCTCCTCCTGCCCTCAATCTTTCCCAGCATCAGTTCTTCCAATGAATATTTAGGGTTGATTTCCTTTAGGATTGACTGGTTTGATCTCCTTGCTGTTCAAGGGAATCTCGAGTCTTTTCCAACACCACAGGTCAAGAGCATCAATTCTTTGGCACTCAGCCTTCTTTATGGTCCAACTCTCAGATCCATACACGACTACTGGAAAAACTATAGCTTTGAGTAGACGAACCTTTGTCAGTAAAGTGTTTTCTCTACTTCTTAATACACTGTCTAGGTTTGCCACAGCTTTTCTTCCAAGGAGCAAGTGTCTTTTAATTTTGTGGCTGCAGTCACTGTACACAGTGATTTTGGAGCTCAAGAAAATAAAATCTGCCACTGTTTCTACTTTTCCCCTATCTATTTGCCATGAAGTGATGGGACTGGATGCCATGATATTAGTTTTTGAATGTTCAGTTTTAGGCCAGCTTTTCCACTCTCTTCTTTCACTCTCATCAAGAGGCTCTTTAACTACTCTTTGCTTTCTGCCATTAGAAGGGTATCATCTGCATATCTGAGGTTGTTGATATTTCTCCCTGCAATCTTGATTCCAGTTTGTGATTCATCCAGCCTTGCATTTAGCATGTTGCACTCTGCATACAAGTTAAACAAGCAGGATGAGAATATACATCCTTGATAAACTCCTTTCCCAATTTTGAACCAATCCGTGTTCCATGTCTGGTTCTAACTGTTGCTTCTTGTCCTGTATACAGGTTTCTCAGGCAGGTAATGTGGTCTGGTAAAGTGGTCTGGTATTCCCATCTATGTAAGAATTTTCCACAGTTTGTTGTGATCCACAGTCAAAGGCTTTAGTGTAGTCAATGAAGCAGAAGTAGATGTTTTTCTGGAATTCCCTTACTTTTTATATGATCCAACAGATGTTGGCAATTTGATCTCTGTTTCTTCTACCCTTTCTAAATCCACCTTGTACATCTGGAAGTTCATGGTTCATGTACTGCTGAAGCCTAGCTTGGAGGATTTTGAGCATTACCTTGCTAGCATGTGAGATGAGCACACTTGTACACAATCATAAGCAAACTACATTTGCTTATCTCTTTCTAAAACCCAAAATGATTTGCTTTTTTTTTGAAGCCTATTTACTTCACTTTGAATATGAATAGGCAAGAGGAGCTCACAGTAAAATGCTGCAATGTCTCTAACAATTACAGTTTCATTTATAAGCTATATAACTTATTAAGAGTTATCACTTAATAAGGTGAAATGTCAGGCACTTTATTTTTAATTATTTAATCCTAGGCAAGTTACAGAAACATTCAAATAATGATAAGCCCTTATAACAACATCCTAAGGAAATGCTAATTATATCTGCTGTTTGTTCCATCTTTGGAGAAGCAATTTAATTGACTCAAGTTAGCAAGTGTTAAGGTCAGTCAAATACCCTTTGGCCTAATTCAGAGATGTCAAAACAACTGAATGGAATACCAAGAGGAAGTTACAACTTGTTCATAAAATCTAATTAAAGACAAAATTTCAGTCTTAAAAATTCAAGTGGCCATCTCTGTTAAAGAACAGGAGTCAAGTTTTTGAATGGTTGTAAAAAAGTTGGGAAAATGCCATTCTAAATGCTGTATGACACAAGGATATGAACAATCGAGGGAGCAGTGACTGCTCGAGTCTGGGTTCCCAGGACATAAGAGAGGAGGCGACCTAGGCCGAGAGAACAAAGTACTGGAAATAAAGACAGGAGGGCCAGCGGTGAAGCTTGTAGAACTCAAACTGGCTAGGATAGAAACTGTAACAGAAGGGGGAGTTTAAATTCTTAAGTTTGGGGTCTAATCTGGGCACACAGCTTTCCTCATGAAGTCAGTCTTGGGTAAGAACTGTCTTTCCCTTTCCTGTTTTAGGACTCAGCTCAAAGCCTCTCTTACCAACACATTTAGTTTTCTTCTACTGCCTACTTCTGAATTCCAATACACTCATGTTTATCCCACCCATCTGCCCCTTTCTTTCTGCAAGCAGATTAAGCTTGGGACCTTTGCCTGGCATAAAGAGCAATTAACTGCAGTGGACTCGCAAGACAGGGGTTCAAGTCTCTACTGTACCACTTGTTAGCAGCTAATGCTGTGCTTTCAACTGTTTTCTTAGCATTATCTGCAGAATTAGCTTTTGTATTATACAAATTAAAAGGAAATTTAAGAAATCCACAGATAGGCTGGTAATTTTGAATTTGTGGTGCAATTACAACTGTGGATAGATTCCAAAATTTTGTAAGGAATACAAGTCACAGACTCCATTATCTTCTTCAACAAGTATATGACTCATTAAAGTTAAGTAACCACTGATACTGAGTGACCAGGGACATCACTTTTCCTTTCTACCCTCTTTAGCACCTGGCACAGCTTCGCATATAGAATAAGGACTTGAAAATTACTGAAACGTGATCTACACAGTTTCCTGTAAAGTGGAGACAGAGAAAGAGCTCTTGTCAGAGTTCTGGCAGAGGTCTGAGCAGTCTGACAACATCCTGACAGTCCATTACAGTGACCAGATGGGACCTGCGCATCAGCACCCGGGCGGGGGAGCCAGCCCATCCATGAACGAGGCAATTGTTCCACCTCTGATGACCAGACAGCATGTGTTCTGCAGGCAACAGGGGCAGATTAATCACCATGAAACTAAGCAGGGGGCCTTATACCAAAACTTAATTTATTGGGATGTCCACATGGTTTCCAAGGGTTTATATTTTCTTTATTTCAAGTATTAACTAAGAAAAGAGTGGCAATTTTCTTTCATCAATAACTTGATTTTAAATGAGAAGTTATTTATTGTGAGTCTTTCCCCCTACATAATAGACTTCCAGGGTCACACATTAGATGAGAATGTCTTATTCAGCCATGAAATGAGTTAATGAAAGAGAGTCAGAAGGTCACTCTGATTTATAAAAGCATTTCTGCTTATACTCAATATAAAGCAAGCAAGTACAGGATTCCCATGTATGAGAAACCCTCTTGTTTTAGGCTTCCCTAAGGAAAGGGAAATAAATTCCTTTCATGCTATACAAAAAAAGGGTGTTTAAATATTCCACTGAAAATTGCTGTAGTAAAAAATTATAAACTAATTATTACTTTTCTAATCAAAGTGCTTAAAAACAGGAGCATAATTTGATAAATTTCAAGTAATCTAACTAATTTTCATAATTACATAACTCGTTTTCATGTTACATAAGGAAAAAATAATACAAAATTACATTATGGTTGTTAGGAAGAAGAAAAAACTGTCACATTTATAAACATGGAATGACTATGAAAAATAAACTAAAAAAGAAAGTCAAGCTTCTTAGAGTGTCTGAGTTCTAGCTTTTAAGGGTTTTATCTTTATCCAATGTTTCCTTTTAAATAGTTTTGATTATTTTTTGGTTAAATAACTGAAAGAATCTAAAGTTCATAACTGTGGGGATCTAACTTTAGCAAGGTGAAATGAAACTGTCTCAAGTTATTCCATAAAAATATGAAGTCCTCTTAGGTAGGCTATAAAATTTATATTGCTTTGATATATTGCTTTCTCATTTTAAAACCCATAGGAAAAATTCCTTCTGTTCTGCCAGAAATTTATTTAGTGCTTTTTACATTAAAAACAAACATCAACTACCTTGAACATAAAAAAATTTTCAGTATTAAACAGCTTCTGCCTTCAACTCTGTAAATTTAGCTAATAGGTTTCTGTTGGGGCCTGGTTAACAATCTTCACTTTTGATTAGATAACATAGCAATTCTTCGAACATTTTATGTACAGCATTTAATTTTGACACATGTCAGTTTCAAGATAAAATCTTTTTAATTAATTAAATAACAAGGGAAAAAGATAAGTACTGTCTCAAAGTGAAATTAAACTATTTGAAGATTAATGTTTAGATTATTTAAAAATGAATCATTGCATGTCCTACACTCTCATTTATTAGCTTCTCGGTTATGGCTTAGCTTTGCTAGAACCCAACAGAAATACTATTGAAAAACGGGAAACAAGATGTAAAACAGCAAATGTTTTGAATAAGGCTATTACTAGCCAAAGCGTAAATTCTAATAAGGATACTGACATTCTCCATTGTTCCTATAATTCTAGAGTGTATACATCAGGAATGATATACAATGAGCTTGCCTGTTTCATTTGGAGGTAAAGCAACATTCTTTTGAAAGCTCATTTTATGACTTAGTAGAGCAAGATGTTAAAAAAGAAATTTTAGCTGATAAAAAATTGAAAATGATATGTTAGCTCAGGATGCAAAAATCTTCAAAGTAGGTGGCCAAGAATCATATAGAACATCTATGTTCAAGCTGTAAAATAGTTGGATCCTAGAAATTAGAAAGCTTTTTCTTTTCCCTTGAGAAGGATATTTTCTCCAAGATAGTTGTATCATGTGTCTTACAAGCCCCAGGGTGAGGAGTAGATGCCAGGGAATCAGCTTTGATGGCACGTCAAGATGCACTAGGGGCTTCCCAGGTGGCACTAGTGGTACAGAATCCACCAGTCAATGCAGGAGACGTAAGAGACACAGGTTCAATCCTTGGGTCTGGAAGACCCCGTGGAGGAGGAAACAGCAAACCAATCCAGTATCCCTACCTGAAGAATCCCATGGACAGAAGAGACTGGCAGGTCACAAGAGTCGAACACGACTGAAGATGCACTAGCTGTTAAACACGCTCCTGTGGGACATTGTGGATGAATGCGTAAAGAATGAGAGAGAGGCTGCAGCAAAAACAGAGGCCAGGCTCAGGGGCCGTACTGATTATCAACCTGAAATTCCAGAGTGTGTCCAGGAGAATACACATGACAGTTTCCTAGGGGACAGGTGGGAGCCATGCTCATGCAAAAATAGGAGGGCATGAGGTCCCCTTGGATCCTATCCAAGACTATAGATTGAAAAGACTAGAAGTTAACACTTGATGAACCTGCAACCCACTTCAGGAAAAAGAATCAGGACATACTGGTTAGAGCAGAAACACAGTCACGTGTATCCAGAGAACTGCAAGAGAAGAAACTCCAGAAAGAGGACTTTCCAGCCACTCACAATGGTGCTTCTGAAAGAAAAGTCACCCTTTAACGTCTGACAAGGCCAGACAGATGAGAACCAGGCTCTCTCTGGTGATGGCAAAAGGTACTTCCCTGAACCCTTTCCTCTCCCCTCCTCCTGATATGACACTAGAGGGTCAGACATTGAGTGTAACAGCTCACAAAAGAGGAGGGGCGCTAAGTAGAGTCAGGAGTGAAGAAGCCTCTAAATTTCTCCCTACTTGAGAGCCTGCCTTGCCTCCTATGGCATGCCCAAACCGGGAGAATTTTAAATGAGGTTGAATGCTCTGTTATATGAGAATGGACCTTTCAGCTGCTGGATAACAACTGTGTACTACCCAGGAGTGACCGGGAAAGTGACGGGGTCTGCTGAAGTCAGACAGGTCCAGGGGGAAAACCAAGGCCCACAGAGTAGATTGAAATGGACTGTGGGAGGTAAAATAAAGTTGTTTATTATTACACTCCAAGAGTTGACATAATGGTTGCTGTTAGATTAGCAGGTGAAATAAATAATAACTGTAGTTTCAGAGTAAGCTTCTTTCTCATTGGTCTATTCATTGGCTTCTATAGCCTACTTGAAAAAAAAAAAAAGAGAAAGCAAAAGAAAACCAAGAAAAAAATGCTTCATTAATAGATACAAAGGCAGTACTTAGTTTAATAAATCATTCCCTTTGTGACCTTTTTGCTACATCCTGGTTTAGGATGGTTTAGGATACTCTACCCAAGCATGGTTTGAACTTCTTCCAAAATGAGTTACATTTTCAGATAGAAGGATCCCAACAATTCATTAAGTCAAGAAGCCAACTAAATAACATAACCAAACAGAGTATTGGATTTTTTTTTTTTTTTTTACTGTCAACTATGATTCCATTAAAAAGAAAGAGTGAGAAGAGAGAGTGAGAGATTTTTAGCTTGTATATATTACTGCTAAAGTTTACATAGAGAGAGCTCTGGATTTTACATGAATTATTGCTAGGACTACTTAAGGCTGGCTGAGGTGGAGAATGTTCATTTGTAGTCAAAGTGACAGATGCTGTGTAGTTTGGGATAATTTGCTTAGAAGCCACAGGTCCTTAAACCATATAGTACAACTGTCAAACACTTTCATTATTATGATGTCTACACTGAACAAGTTTCTCACACATCACTTATAAATGAGTGATAAATGGATATAAACGTCTGTCTGCCGTTGACCACCTTTTTCAAGGACTATATTAAAATTCCTCTGACTCTAGAGATGGGATAGGTTAAGGGTTCAGTTCAGTCAGTTCAGTCGCTCGGTTGTGTCCGACTCTTTGCGACCCCATGAATCGCAGCACACCAGGCCTCCCTGTCCAATACAAACTCCCAGAGTCTACTCAAACTCATGCCCATCAAGTTGGTGATGCCATCCAGCCATCTCATCCCCTGTCGTCCCCTTCTCCTCCTGCCCTCAATCCCTCCAAGCATCAGGATCTTTTCCAATGAGTCAACTCTTCACATGAGGTGGCCAAAGTATTGGAGTTTCAGCTTCAGCATCAGTCCTTCCAGTGAACACCCAGGACTGATCTCCTTCAGGATGGACTGGTTGGGTCTCCTTGCAGTCCAACAGACTCTCAAGAGTCTTCTCCAACACCACTGTTCAAAAGCATCAATTTTTCAGCATTAGGGCAGGGAAATCTAGTTTAACTGAGGCCACAGGTGGCGCTAGTGGTAAAGAACCCAGCTGCCAATGCATATGTTAAGAGAGGAAGGTTTGATTCCTGGGTTGGGAAGACCCCCAGAAAGAGGGCATGGCAACCCACTCCAATATTCTTGCCTAGAGAACCCCATGGACAGAGGAGTCTGGTGGGCTACAGTCCATGGGATCAGAGTTTGGCATGACTGAAGTAACTTAGCATGGACACATGAGAAATGTACATGTGGAGGGAAGAGATGATTTTTTTCTACCCCATTTCTCAAACACGTTTTTCCCATCCTATGGCTGTAGTCCATAAGGTCGCAAAGAGTCGGACACAACAGAAGCAACTTAGCATGCATTCACACCACGTTCTTAGCACCAATAATAGACACTCAAATTTTTCTATGAAAAAGATTTTAAAAAACTGACTTAGGTAGAAGGCCAAAAGAAAAAATTATTCAAAGTTCAGTTAAAAAAAAATTATTCCAAGTTTTACTTCTACAAATACATATAATAGGTTTCAACCCCGAATCATTCAAGGCAAATTAGTTTAGATATAATTCTGTTAGGTAATATTCCCAAGGATTCTTAGGTTAAGTCTACTTACTTGATTTGTTAAAAAATATGTTATCTGTACATTAAATATTTAGTGTATAATGTGAAAATCTAGTACTACACAATAATGACATAGTCTTTAATTCTCTGAGTTAAATTGTAATGTAGTCCTTACTGACTGTATCACCTGAACAACAACTAACAATATTGAAGGGAAAAAACTTACAGGATATCAGCAGATTTGAAAAAAACCTGCAGCAGATTAGATTTTAAAAGCTTAGATTAAATAATCATAGAGAAGTTTTATAGAGGCAAATGAACTCTTACATAAGCAAGAGAAGTATTTGTAAAGGTTAGCAGGTTTTTCATTTTTTACCATACAGTGTGGAGAAAAATAAATTATTTCAAGGATTTTTACTTGCAGTGAATATTTTCCAAGCTATCTCCTGAAAGAAAAATAAATCCTTCCAGATAATTTCCTTGTAGAACTAGCTAATCTTTATAACTTCCTCCAAAGAGAAAATACACAGTCTTTTTTGATTATCTGAGAAAACTTTCATGTTTGCCTCAGGAAATCTGTTAATAGTAAGAAAAAGTTCCCTAAGAAAATCATTTTTTTCAGAAAACTTGCTTCCTCCTCCATGTCTGTAAAGTGACTGATTTGTGAACACTTCTTCCATCTAAAGCAGCTGACTGATGTAAGCAAATCATAGTTTCCCCAACCCTCTTTCAAGTATAAGATTTAGAATTGACATGCTTAGGCCAAGGAGATGCAAGGCAGAATTCTTTAAAAGATTTTCTTGCTCCTAAGAATGAGACATAGTAAGTAACGGTTTTTCATTCCTCTGTATTCCCTTGTCTGGATGTGGCCCATGAAACTGCTACAGCCACCTTTTTACAAACCTAAGGATAATGCCAACACCAGTGACGGTAGACAGAAGACACAGAAAGAACCGGATCATTCATATCATTGCTAAGTAGGTGATATTACCTTTTATATAGCCACTCAAACTCTAGACACTCTTATTCTATAATTTAATAAGTCATCTTCTTTTTTTTTTAACCAGCCCAGTTAAGGTGTCTTTTAAGCTGAGAGCACACTAATTGATTAAAGAGTAATATACTGGTCTCACACTCAAAAGAAGATAACAAAATTACCAACTCAAAAAAAAAAAAAAAAGAGGAAACATTATTTAGTGTTCTTTATGAGTAAGACACTGTACAATGTTTAAAGGAGAATCAGAAGTACATGTAAAATAGTTCCCCCACTTAAGGAGTGTATTACTAAAAGGGGGATATATTTACACAAATGGATGATAATAACTTTATCAGATAGAACATTTGACACTGTGTGGATCACAACAAAACTTTGGAGAATTCTTAAGGAGTAGGAATATCAGATCACCCTACCTGCCTCTTGCAAAACCTTTATGCAGGTGAAAAACCATCAGTTAGACCTGGACATGGAACAACAGATTGGTTCAAAATTGGGAAAGGAGTACATCAAGGCTGTACATTGTCACCCTGCCTATC
Organism: Cervus canadensis; assembly: GCF_019320065.1. Lineage (NCBI taxonomy): Eukaryota > Metazoa > Chordata > Mammalia > Artiodactyla > Cervidae > Cervus > Cervus canadensis. The sequence goes on along the minus strand of NC_057388.1, from coordinate 33,241,141 downwards.
TAACTTATATGCAGAGTACATCATGGGACATGCCAGGTTGGATGAAACATAAGCTGGTATCAAGACTGCTGGGAGAAACATCAATAACCTCAGATATGCAGATAACACCATCCTTATGGCAGAAAGCGAAGAGGAACAAAAGAGTCTCTTAATGAAGATGAAAGAGGAAAGTGAAAAAGCTGGCTTAAAAAAGTTTTTCAAATGAAAAACTAAGATCATGGTATCCGGTCTCATCACTTCATGGCAAATAGATGGAGAAACAATGGAAACAGTGACAGACTTCATTTTCTTGGACTGCAAAATCACTACAGATGGTGACTACAATCATGAAATTAAAAGATGCTTGCTCCTTGGAAGAAAAGCTATGACAAACCTAGACAGTATATTAAAAGCAGAGACATCACTTTGCTGACAAACCTCTGTATAGTCAAAGCTCTGGTTTTTCCAGTAGTCATGTATGGATGGGAGAGCTGGAACATAAAGAAGGCTAAGCACCAAAGAAGGGATGCTTTTTGAACTGTGGTGTTGGAGAAGACTCTTGAGAGTTGCTTGGACTGCAAGGAGATCAAACCAGTCAATCCTTAAGGAAATCAGTCCTGAAACATCATTGGAAGGACTGATGCTGAAGCTGAAGCTCTAATACTTTGGCCACCTAATGTGAAGAGCCAACTCATTAGAAAAGACCCTGATGCTGGGAAAGTTTGAAGGCAGGAGGAAAAGAGGATGACAGAGGATGAGATGGTTGGATGGCATCACCAACTCAACAGACATGAGTTTGAGCAAGTGCCAGGAGATGGTGAACGACAGGGAAGCCTAGCATGCTGCAGTCCATGGGGCTGCAAAGAGTTGGACACTATTGGGCGGCTAAACAACAACAACAAGTATATAAAATGTTCTAGTAAACACAAAGATAGTTATGTCTCCTGAGGATGAGGAATCCTTGGAGAACAGGATGCGGTAAAAGAGTAAAATCAGATATATGCCTTCAAAAATGAAGAGTGAGATGAGCAAGAAAGTGAATGGCAATTTCAGGAAATTGTAGCAAAGTACAAAACTTGAATTATTTTGGAAGGAACCAACATGGCAGTTAGAGTAAAGAAAGAGAAAGAGGCAAACAAAGTAAAATGCTAGTGAGGGAACAAGGAAGACTGGGTAAAAAGGAGACTGGAAACAGGGTGGAAATGGACAGGAAGGACTTAGAGGTTCAACAGGATCCTGAAGTTTATGCAAGTTCCTGGAAATCGAGAACTGCCAGAAGTCTAAACAGAGAAAAAATATGATCAGATTTTTATTTTTCTAAGAGATAACACAAAAGGTCATGATGAATGGATGAGATGTGGAGAAAATGGATATTCTCTTTTACAAGATAAATGAAGCTGAAAAATGGTATTATCACTTATACTAGAGGAAAATATTGAAACGTTTGCTACCTTATCAGCATGGGCTGTCAGCTGAGGCTTTTGTTCAGACTGCATCAGAGCTCATTTCTCCCTTTGTCTAATGCTACTTCCTTAGTGATGCCCTCACATGTGTTGATCCCAAGAAACCCTCCCTTGTAAATACTCTATAAGCTATTCGTCATCTCACAGTCAGCCTCTGGGGGAACTCAACTTACAACAAACTAGTGGGAGTGATTAAATACAGATCCAGATCTCTGCCCTTGGAATGGGATCCCTTCTGAATGGATCTGATTGCTCCATTTTGATCTAGTGTTGGGGGAGTGAAGTTGCTCAGTCGTGTCTGACTCTTTGCGACCCCATGGACTGTAGACTACCATGCCCCTCTGTCCATGGGATTTTCCAGGCAAGAGTACTGGAGTGGCAAATCAATGCGCATTATCTGTCTCAAACCTTCTGAGAGAAATTCACAGAAATTCACATTTCTGAACTAAATAGAGGACTAACAGACCAACTCTAAAGGCTTCCCGGGTGGCTCAATGGTAAAGAAGCCACCTGCCAATGAAGGAGATGTGGGTTCAATCCCTGGGTCGGGAAGATCCTCTAGAGAAGGAAATGGCAACCCATTCCAGTATTCTTTGCCTGGGCTTTCCCATGGTCAGAGGAGCCTGGTGAGCTACAGTCCATGGGGTTTCAAAGAGTCAGACACAACTTAGCAACTAAATAAGAACTGATCAATTCTAGAAAAAGCCTCCTTAAATTCTGGGATATCATGTCCCTGGTAATGCTTATACTTGCCTTTAAGTCTATTATGTCCCTGTAGAAATTAAAAAAAAAAAAAAGGGATCAGAGTCTTATCCCTCTTATCTAAATGTCAGAATTTGAAAACAATTCAGTCCACTTAATTTTGACTTTCTAGATAGAGGAAATGCCCTGAAAGGTCTAATTTTGACTTTTTCCTTCTATGGCCATTTTTTCAAAGGTTATTGATCATATATCTGTCCTGTTCATATACCTGCCTCATTTATTATATAAGACTCAAAAAATCTAGTCTGAACAGAGTTAAGATCATAAGAAGAATATTATTAAATATTTATGATGAAATGACTTTTTGCTATTACTTTTAGTGATTTCACTCTAAATGCTTGTGGCAAATATGAAATGACAATGGCTATTATTTCAGTAGGCACAGCCTTGTTTGTACAAAAACTTCAAATAAACAGATATCCTAAATTTTGATACTCCAATTAGGTACTTTCTACACAATTTCTTTTTAAATTTCTCAGAGGAAAAAATTCCCAACCAGTCACTCACAGCTCAATTATGTGTTGTAGACTGCTTTACTCTATAAAGAATACAAAGGAAATCCTTCAGCCCCACAGAGTCCCAGCATGTGTGGTTTCTTCCACAGAGGAGTCTGGATTTTTGCTGAGGGGCACTGAGCCAACGCAAACCACGTAGGTCTAAACACTGCTCAACTACTACATCTTGACACTTATTTGCTACTGTGAAGTAAGAACCTTTTAGAATTGACATGATTTATATAAATTTTGAAGGTGGATACCTATAAAAACATAAGTTCTTACCTTTGCATACCTAACCTCTTTATGAATTGTTCATTTTACAAAGATAAATGTCAGTTAAACAGAAAGTTTCTAGTATAGACCCTACTTTTATAGTATGTTCAAATGACCATTTATTTCAATAACATCATAAGGGAAATCAATATTTCATAAACATTTATTTTATTAGATATTAGCACATTTCAAGCATGGAATATAGCCAAAGAGAGATTTGCTTAAAATAGCCAGAGGAGGAAGTTAGCTATCAGAATTTATTTTAAGCAATGATCTAATACACTCAGTTCAGATAAATGGACTTATTCTTCCAATCCTTTCCAATCTCTGAAGGCAGAGAACAGCACCAGAACAAATTCCCTTAAAAGTATGAATCGCTTTTTGTTATTATTCTAAGACTGAGACATATTTGGAAAAATGCTTTGTTAGCTATGTAGTGTCTTTTAAAGCAAAACCACAAAGTTGGAGAAGATTTTCTTTGGCCTCTTTTGTAAGAAGAGCCATAAAGATATTTACTGATGATTGAGATACTAGTTGATATTATCTATAGCCTCTCCTAGGAATTTTTTTAAGTACTCATACTTCTGAGGAAAAAATATATCCTTAAGAGGAACTGGGGGACTTCCCAGTTATTATATAAGGGAATTCCCTTAGCATGGAGCTAAGACTCCATGCTATCAATGCAGGAGGTCCAGGTTCAATCCCAATGTTGGGGAATTAGATCCCACATGTCGCAACTAAGAGTTCGCACACCACAACTAAAGATTACATGTGCCACAGCTAAGACCTGGACAGCCAAATAAATAAATAAATATTTTTTAAAAAGGAATAAATAGAATGGAGCTTTAATGGCAGAATGAAAGATAAGTTTTTTCAAATTCTACCACACAACTGTTTATTTTATCTTACTGTAAACAATATCTAGGCTATAGAATAATACTCATCTTAAAAAATAAGATAACCTTATGAGTTTGTGTGTTTGGACTGACACAAGTCGAGAACTACTGGCAATACTGTAGCACTCATTCTTCTAGAAACACAGATTACACAAAAGGCACACATATACATTTGCAATCAAAGAGTATTTCTTTACCATACCTGAGCATGTATTAAAAAAGTATTCCTTTTCCTTTGGTGGGCCTGAAAATGTGTGCAAGTACTACTTAAAAATTAAATGATTAAAAGAGCAAAAACAATATTTCTAATGCAGGTGCTCATTAAGCAATAGTAACCCATGTGGTGACAAATATTTTGCCTATGTAGACTAAAACTCTTAGTGCTGACAATATTCAATTAGTGGAACAACTGATATTTAGTTATTAAAAGTGCCTCATAATTAGAGGGTTAAGTTAAAGTGGTCATTGTAGGTGAAAGCTATGTGAAGTTTCAAAGTCCAAGAGTGACCTATAAATAACTCCTTCTGAATGGGATGAAATCTCTATTAACTCAGCGTGCACATGCTAAGTCGCTTCAGTTGTGTTCAACTCTTTGCATCCCTGTGGACTGTAGCCTACCAGGCTCCTCTGTCCATGGACTTCTCCATGCAAGAATACAGTGTTGGGAACTATTGACCTGAAACCTTGCAATGGTTCCTAGTATTTCTTTTGTAATAGTATTTCTTATGGAAAAGAAGAGAAGGAAAAAAACAACCAAATATAACTTACAGATGTAGAATAGATCATATGTCTTCTGATTAGTCATTCAACTTCTCTAGTCTTGGTATCCATTTTTGTTTGCATAGATATTGATATTTACTAAGTTACAATACTAGTTAATAATAATTAAGACAATGTGGCCGTCCTTGCTTTGCGTATCACAATGCTAGCTGAAAATGTAGGATACAATAGTAATTGCTTTTCAGTTTTGAGTATATATTTCTTTTAAGTGGTAAGATTGTTGTTAATGAGCCCATAATTGAGGCATTGTTCACCCTTACTATCTAAATGTGAGTAACTCATAGAAGAAACCTTTTAAAATGTAAAATTACAGTGTGGAGAAGACAGTGTGGTTTAAAATGCTACCAGAGTCATACTATCATTTTAAAGTATGCCTATGTGTTCACTGAAAATTAATTTAAAAATTTATAATAATTGCTACAGATATATAAATGTTAATACTTCATGAATAACTCATTTTCCAGTTTTTAAATCTAAAACTTTGCATTTCTGTTAGCATTCATTTATTAACTTTTCATACCTTTCATTCATATTTTCAAAGATTTTAGTATTACACTCAGTGTTAACAAAAAGCACGCATATGTGCTTAAATCCATAAAATCCAGAAGTATGTATCAGAGGCAATGCATTCTTTTAATATGTTCTTTTTTGGCATGCACATGACCTACTGCATTTGATGCTGAATCACTTAAAACAGAAGAGAAGGAAAGGAGCACAGAAGACAATAAATGCATCCAATCAACTAGACAGAAATAAACTGACCTTCTTAAAATTTTTGTTTAAGTCAACCAGACTGAGCAAGAAGATGTGGTCCTTGGCTCCCAGGAGCAGCCTGCCCCTCTCCTCATCTAACAGAATAGTTTGGAAATCCAGTCCTTCTGATGAGCCCAAAAAGGGAATACAGCTATTTGAAAGCAGCAAGTCTATGGGAAAAAAAAAGGATAGAAAGAAAAAATTCTTATTAAGCAAAATATTTATTTGCTTCCATCCACAAGCCGTTCCACTTTGTAAATGCATATATACATCATGAAAATTCCAATTTAGATATATGCAAACCACAGACAGATTTTAGCACACACTTGTTTAGAAAGATTCAACTTATACTTTTATTTTATTGATACATTTATATTATTATCAAAGTAAATATAAAACATGTTAAAAGCAATAAATACAAAATTTTTTACAACCCTGTTTGCTTTCTTAAGTTATAAATTAATGCATCTAGCTACAGTAAGATTTGCAAACTGATCAAATGATCAATATGCACAAAGGAAGCAGCCAACTAAGTATATGATAAATCTCAACCATTTTTTTTCCTCCTTCTACTTTTTATGATATCCATGTTTGGAAGATTACACACTGCCTAGTTCCCAGTGGCTCAGTGGTAAAGAATCCGCCTGCAACGCAGGAAATGCAGGAGATACTGGTGCGATCCCTGGGTCATAAAGACCTTCGGGGTCAGAAAGATGCCCTGGAGGAGGGCATGGCAACCCACTCCAGTATTCTTGCCTGGAGAATTCCATGAACAGGGAGCCTGACAGGCTACAGTCCATAGGGTACAAAGAGTTGGACATGACTGAGCAGGCACAAAGTTCACGTATACAGGAAGATGCAAATGTAGAAGTAATGAATTCTAAGGAGATGTGATCCTGAACCAGTGATGGAATCGGAATTATAAAGTGAGAAGGGACCTTAAAAGTTAATTTATGCCAATTCATGATTTTATAAATGAAGGTGTTTAATTCCATCAAGATGAAGCCACATGCCCTAAAGTCACAAAACAGCAGTGGCAAAGCTGATAATATAACCTCAGTTCCAGACTCCATTTATTCTGGGCTGTTACAAGGCCTAAGTCTTGCAGTTACGATTGTGATGCAGACAGATTTCTATTCAAATTTAGGTCTGAAGCCTAGTGGTTAGGATGAGGGCCTCACTGCTGAGGGCCTGGGCTCAATCCCTGGTCAGAGAACTAAGATTCCGTAAGCCATGTGATATGGCCAAACAAAACAAACAAAAAAGGAAATAAATTTAAATTTAGGTCTGAGTTTACAGGAACCCTAATCTTTTCAATATATTTTACTCCAAGTACTAATCATGCCTTCTCATTTTCTGCAACCCTAGACTATTAAATAACAAGAAGAAAATAACATCACTCGTCACTCATTAAAGTCCATTACATTTTACTGGACTTTGCAATTCTGGCTGTATGATCTAGGGCAAGAAAGTTAACCTCTCTGTGCCTTCATTTTCTCATCTATAAAATGGGAATAATGATGGACAGAAACAATGTAATAAATCATGAAAGTGTGAAGAATAATGAGTAAACATATGACCAGCATTAGAATAGTGCCTGGCAGTGCTGTGTAACTATTAGCTATTATAATAATGATTTTTTAAAGACTCTATAAAATCTATAAAAAGGAAGTCATATTTCCAAACTCAAAATTCCCATGATTAAAGGAGGTAACTTATAATGAAGTTCTTAGAACAATGTCTTGAAGATAGGAAAAGTTCAATAGTGTAACTTTGAATATTAAACTCTGGTTTGGACCAAATGAATTCTATTAAGGAGTATCACCTCATCTTCCATTAAATCTGACTCATGAAGATTAGAACATCTCTGTTGTTTTTAAAATAATTTTGGAATAACATTAAAAAGCTATTTTGTCTACAAATATTTATAAGCTGAGAAAGTATTAAGTATTAAGCATGCAAACAAGGTTGTGGGATGGCTGGGCCTTGCTGTCAAGGGGCTCACGGATCCATATGCAAATAGATAGGCATAGACAATACAATATAAGCAAAATAAATTCTAATAGAAGTATACACAAAATGTTAACAGATCTTTCAAGTAATTAATTATGTATCACCTTACAGAAGGAGGTGATATTTATAAACATTCCTGAAGGGTAGACAGAAGCTTTACAGGAAAAATATAAAAAAACATTTTACTCCAAGCAGAGGACCACTAGAATGTATTGTACCAGGGTATATACCATCTTATATTATGCTTACATGTTGCATGTTTAATGCATTTCCTACTATGGGGTATGAGTTCTTTCGGGTCAAAGACCAGGTCTTACTTATCTTAGAATCCCCAGCACACTGCTCAGAGTCTGAGACAAATTGAGCACTTAATAAATATGTGTGGAACTGCAGTAGTTCAGTATGCTGGAACAGAGAGAAGAGGTAGGGGCAGTGAAAAGTGAGGTTGTCTCGAAGTAGTCAGGGTGTAAGCCGTCAGGCTGCAGAGGTTAGGTATTATATAGGTAACTGAAAGCCAATAAAATATTTTATGCAGAGAAAGTGACAAAGAGTATAGCTGAGCGTTACAAAAATAAGTCTAGCTGCTGTGTTCAAGATGAATGAGAATCAGGAAAGATGGGGGCAGAGAGACTATCCAGAAGTTTCTAAAAGATGGTAAGTCCCTGAATTATGGTGGTACTAAGGGGAGGAGGAAGATGTTTAAGGATATTGTATCTCATTTTCTGTCTCTACTTAAATGAGGAAAATAAAGGACATCATCATTTGCTTTATTTTCTTTTACCATAACCAATTTTATCGGGTTTAGTTTCAAACAAATTTGACAAGCAAACACAGCTGCAAAAATATTGACTAACCTTAAGTATTATCATTTCAAAATGATTTAATGTTGCCTTGTGACAGTGTTAGCATCAAACCGATTAGAGCATGCTTTACTGATGCTTCGTAGCCAAACTAAATAATTAGATTCAGACATTACATATGAAAATTTCTCAGGTTGACACATTTTGAAAAGACCTTGGGACAGGGAATGGAACAGGTTCCCTCTCCCCCAGGCAGCTTATCTTTCTTGCATTTCTGCCAAACCAAGCAAATTCACTTTTGTTTCCACGGGATCATCAACAAAAGCCTAGGAAAAAAAAGTTAAATCCAGAGTCTGTATCTTAACACCTAAAGCTGATATACTCTCAGGATTTCAGGAATCAGATATGAATACTAGCTCTGCAGGCTGAAAACTCATGCAAGTTAAAGACTAATAATTTGGCAATATATTTTCAAGCTTTATTTTTCCTTTCCTTAAACCAGCAAGTCTTAGGCATATGATTTTTTAAATTGTCCACAGTTTATAATTCTTTTTAACAGAGACTTCATCTTGTTTCCCCCCTCCCCCCACTTTGGTGGTAGATTGAATGGGTTGCTTCATAAATGCCATTCAGAGGGGGTCTGCTCTGTACTTACCTAACCAGCCCCACCTTTCTGCGGACCTCTCGGTCCTAAATGCATTCTTTGTTCTTCCTACCTAAACCTTTGACCTAAGCCACCATAATCACTTCTTCTGTTCTCTTAGCAGTTCATTTTCCTATCACCTTGTTCTCAGGTTGTAATCTCAATCAACCAAGGCCTCAAATTCCCATTCTTGTTCTATCAATAGATTTTTAAAAAACCTACAGTTGATTACTTCTGAAATAAATACATCAAAGTTATGATTAATCATTTACTAGTTTAACTGTGGAAATCCTGCACAGGATGGATTGTAATTGAATGATGACACAGACAAGATATTCAGAATCCATGACCAAGAAACCACTACAGAGCAATTGGATGGTTCTGCGGTTCAAAACTCCAATAAAGAGCATAGTATTTTCCTATATTTGTATTCATGTGCCTGCATGATAAGTTACTTCAGTCGTATCCGATTCTTAGCAACCTGATGGACTGTAGCCCAGCAGGTTCCTCTGTCCATGGGATTCTCCAGGCAAGAATACTGGAGTGGGTTGCCATGCCCTCCTCCAGATGATCTTCGTGACCCAGGGATGGAACCCACAAGTCTCTTAGATCCCCTGCATTGGCAGGTGGGTTCTTTACCACTAGCACCATCTGGGAATCCCCTTGTATGTATGTGTGCATTGCTAAAGAGTACATCCAGAGTTCATCAACATCTCCTGTTATCTTACCAAAAGGCACAGATAAATTATATGTCTCTCACATATAGTTAATAGCATACTTAAAATAATTTCTCATCTCTAACACAACAAAGTGAGTCTCTACCCTCATAAAACTAGATTTCTGAAGGCAAACAACTGACTCATCTAAGATCACCAGGTTCTCTGCATACGCTGCAAAAACTCTGCTAACAAGTTCCCCTCTTATGGACCTCACAGCCTAATGCAGAGAAAATACTCATCCACAACAAAAAATGAGAATACATCTTTTTTATTTAACTCCTAGTGGCTGAACACCTTATTTATTTTGGCTATACCACAGGGCATATACTATCTTAGTTCCCCAAGCAGGGATAGAATCCGTGTTCCTTGCATTGGAAGCATGGAGTCTTAACCACTGGAACACCAGGAAAGTCTTGAGAACATACTTGTGACAAAGGACAATGGTACTTACAGTAGTAGATTGTTAAATACTTTTAATGGTAAAATAGAAAGAGCTTCCTGTCTGTCTTCATTAGCAAGCCAAATAACACAGCTCTTGCCAATATGGTGGATAGAGAAACCAAATGGTCTCTGATCACCTTCCAACACTGAAGTTCTGTGGCATTAGAACCATACATTGAACTCTGTTAAAACAGACACATATCAAATAACAAACTTAAATGGACACATATCAAGTAACTCATTCATCTGTTTGCTCCAGGCCATTGCTCTATTCCCTGGAGCCGGTAGTCTCTAACCTTTGGGAAGAACAGAAATACAGTATAACGTAATTAGAGCTAAAGGGAGATCTTGATAATGCTGTTTGAATTCTCTATTACCAATTCAATGAAGTTCAGAATGGTTAAGTGGGCTTCACAAAACCAATTTGTTCTTCATGGCAGACTATGGCAGCAATGAACCCCCTGACTCACAGCCACATACCCCTCTATGTGAGGGGAAGGCTGAAGATCTCACAGTTCCTGCTCCTATTTGAAACAATAGCTTGTTCTATAAAGAATTCTTTATATCTCCTTGTAGTGTCCCTTCATATAATTGTTCTTTCAGCCTGAAGAAACATTTGACCTGATGTTCTACATTCTTCCTCTTCACCCCAGAAAGGAAAGGAGTGGTCAGTCACACTGAATCTAACAAATTTAGGAGTAGTCAATACAGACTTCCTCAACTGTTCACTATTAAATGAACAAAATTCCAAACTCTTGAAATCCTGCATTTATTGCCAGAAATTCTAAACTGGGTGGAGTTGACAATCTCTCTCTTGAGAAGACTACATAGCTAAAAAATGGCTTCCCACATCCTTTAAAGAACACTTAACAGGAAACTCTTTTTTAAAAGAAGAAAATCAAAGTTATTAAGGGAAGATTTTCATGGGGTAAAAATAAAATCACCTTTGAGCAAAGTCAGTTCCCAGTCAAATTCCTCAGCAGAAAAAGATTATAGCCAAAAATGAATCCAGATCAAAACCCTTCACCCTGGGGATTTCCTGGTGGTCCATTGGTTAGGACTCGGCACTTGCCCAAAAAAAAGAAAGAATGAAAGAAAAAACATATATACACACATCTCTGTTACTCTTCCCTACCATTCAGGGTACTCCACACAAAAGCACAAATTCTTACCCTACCCACTCGTCTTTTTCCTCAAGGAAATAACCATTATATCGTTAGGGCTATTCTGACATTTCTTGAACACAGTCACATCTCCAGTGTGTTCTCTGCAACACCGTCTACATAAAGAGGTAAAGGAGTTTTCATTCCTGCCTTCTCCATAAATTCAGCTTCTCCCTCTTGACTTCTGAATTCCCTGGGCTTCCATGACTGTCAGTCTCCCAAGACTCCTTCTATGGAACCCCTTGATCCCACAGTTCCCAGAAATGTTTTGGCTATCAAACCAACCTCACTACCTTCCATCCCCAAAGCCTGTTCTCAGTTTGGGTCAGGGGTTGAGTAAAGAGAGCAAACTGTTCATTCCAAAATGAAAATCAGTCCCTAATTTTGTGACTCACTCAGTCTCTTTGGCCCTCCATGAACCTGTATTTATTTCCCTGCTTTTGGTCCAAGGCAAGGCAAGAATTCTTTCTTGGATTTAACCTTTGGAAAGAGAGCTCATCTTAAATTGGCCCCACCAGACTTTCAGTTGGTTTTCTGAGGCCTAAGACTATATGAAAAGATTTTGGTGACCAAGATAGCTCACCTTCACCTATCAAACATACCACTTATTCTCTATATATGAAGCTTAAGTCTCCCATAGCTAACTGCTCAAAATATATAAAGAATGTTATTCAAACTTAAAATCCCAACAAAAAGACTAAATTATAAGAATATATTACTGTTCTATTTTCCTAGATGGAAAGTCTAACTCTACTTTGCAAAATAATGCAAGTTCAAATCAGAAAGAAAAAGAAATCAAATTCTCATTTGCTCATCTGCAATGGAATGCTGGAAACCGTTCTGTTCATTAGGTCTCAGACAGACCATTATCTATATCAACAATAAATCAGGTGACACCACATAGAGAAACATACACTAGGAACAAGCAAAGTCTATTATATCATCAGAGCTACATTCTTTCCAGGACAGGGTGTGGAATAGGAGTGCGGTAATTTTACACCATCACATTTTCATCTACATCCACGCTTTTAAATCACAGGTTTATTCTTATTTGGCCAGCTTTCAACAATAGATGCCTTTTATAATCCATCACATGTGAGATTCATAATTTATGATTATGGATCCCTTTTAAATTCTTACTTTGGGTAAGACTGAATTGTTTTAAATTCTCAAAAGCTTAGCCATAATAAATTTTGCTACTGACCTATAAAAAAGGCTAACATTATAAATAACTGATACATTTCCAGAAGAACAACGCAATAACAGAATAAACTGCCTCAGAAATACTTGACAGGATAATTCTAGGAAAGATACATTCTACTTTGACAATTATTTTCTTAACTCCCTTTAAGGTATTGAGGATATCTTCCTTCTCAAATTTCAAGGAATACTTAAAATCGAAACACCATGTCACAAGTGAGCATAAATTTGTTTTCAATTTAGAATGTGAATTTAATTAAAAAAAAACTCAAAAATGTCAAACCTTAATACATCACTTATTGATTCCATATAGCAAGACAAATACGACAAGAGCAAATAATTCCTCAAGATGCATACAAGTTAATTTACAGAGCAAAGTTATGAGATTAACATAATATTTTATAATAATATTTTTAAATTACATTAATCAAAGTTAAGCATATATATATATGTATAATTATAAGTAATATTAAGAGTCATATATAAGCCCATCATTGTCTCCAATTCTCTGTCCACCTCCAATCTAGACTCTATTAACATATTTACTAGTTTATTTTCTATTTATTTTCATATTTACAAATAATATGTATGCACTACAATCTTTTCAATCACTCAGACATTTCCACTGAATTATTGTTTACAGATACTGAGAATGTTAGATTTCTTATGCCAATTCTTTCCCTCCAACCAAGTCCCTAACATTATAGAATGTCCATTTTTATGAAAACTATATTTAATCATTCCATTAATAGTGCAAGGTAAATATTCTTCCCTACTTAGAAAAACAGTGTTCTTTAATGATCCTTACTTTCTAGAACAATATGTTGCTTTTGTTAACACTTTCTCAATTTTGACATTTGCTTTGACTTCCTTAAGATCATGGTCAAAACTTTCCATACCTTCTGAAAACTGTGTCCATAAAATTTTCAAATGAAATTGTCATGTTTTTGTTTCTCTCCAGGAAAACCCACTCCTAGGCCCTTTCTTCCTCCTGCTCCAATCTGAACTGTCTGTTCTCTGGCCTGAGTAATACTTTCTCAGACTTTTTTCAACTTCTCTCCTAGTATGACTCCCATCTTTCCTGGATTTCATGTCTTTATTCTTTGATTTATTTTCTTATTTTGGTGAACCCATCTCCAGAAGTGTCTGTGACTTAAATTTTTGAAATTTTCCATATATCCAAAGTTACAGTTTAGAAGTCTCATGCCATCAGTGCCCCAAGGTTTTGAATGTCTTTTTTTTTTCTTTCTTTTTCCCTCCTCACTCTGCTATTATAAAATAAAATGATTGGCCTGAATATGTCTTTTTTGTTTTTTATTTCTTATGCGGGGCTTTCAGCATGACATCTGATCTGAAAATTTCCACTGATTCAGGAAAACGTCCATTTGGTTTTTCATTTAGAACAAACAGATGTCAGTTATCCATGGAACATTTCTCTAGGATTTGTCCAGAAAGGGTCCTCTCTCTTACCTAAGGAAGATAATTCTATAGAGACGTGCATGGAATTTGAATCACAATATGCTTATGGACTTGCAAGAGGGAGATTCAAAATACAGGCATAGAATAATGGCCTCCTTAATCTAAGCATGCGTGCATGCTAAGTCACTTCAGTCGTGTCTGACTCTTTGCATCCCTATGAACTGTAGCCTGCCAGGCTCCTATGTCTATGGAATGCTCCAGGCAAGAATACTGGAGTGAGTTACCATTTCCTACTTCAGGGGATCTTCCCAAACCAGGAATCAAACTTGTGTCTTTTATGTCTCCTGTATTGGCAGGCAGGTTCTTTACCACTAGCGCTACCTGGGAAGTCCCCGTGATTCAGGCAGTAGGGCATAAACAATGAAATAAGCTTTTCCATTTACAGTTTCCCATAAACTGTTTTCTCATAAAGTGTTAGTTCTCTACTGATGATTTCAAAACAGACACCTAAAACCCCACTGCATCTCCAAGTCATAGTTCAGAATTTCCAATAGCTAGCTTGATATTGTCATTTTCCCCTCAGCCAGCTCATCCTACCAATTATAATGACTTTAATAACATGACTGAGTTCTCAGGCTCAGGATAGCAGAATCGTTTTTAGTTCTTCTTCCTTATTCTCTTACTCTTTTATTCCCCTATTTAAATAATTAGTACCTCTAAGTCTATTGCATTTCCCTCACATCAACATCCAGGTAAATTTAAAGCCTTATAGATTTTCTCATGTAAATCTTCCATTCTTCTTCCTCAAATATTTATTCCTTTTGTCAGCTAGGCAAACAGCCATATTACTACTTCTCAAAACTGCTGTAACAGGTTCCTAAACAACCTTGTTCTCTGCTCCCATCCCTCACCAATCCCTCCCCAATCCACATGAAGTTATCTATTCTGTTTTTTCCCCTAATTAGAATTGTTAGAATTTCATGATCAAATTATCTAATGCCAACAAAGAGTTAAATTCAATAAACTAAATTTCTTCCAATTTTCCAAGTTCAATATCACACTCAACCTCCTCTGAAATTCTTTTAAGTGTTTTGATTTATTTACCATAATACTATGGCATCAATCTTTTTGCAGTTATTTCATCCTTTAAAAAGACTAGAAGCCCTTGCAGATAAAAATAAGTCTAAATCATCACTGCAATTCATCACCTCTTTTTTCACAGAAGAAGTCTAATAAACATTTAACTGATTTTTTCAAAGGAGTGATTCTTGTTTGTGTTGGTTTTTCTACCTTCCATTTAAATCAGAATTTATTGCAAGCTTATTAATAATTCAGAGAGGTCAATGTGCCATTTGGAGACCCCACTGTGGCTCTAATGCTCTGTAATCATGAGAGATTCCTGTTGTGACATCCAAGTACCCCTGTTTGTGTGTGCGTGTCAGGGGTGGTTTCAGAAATAAGGCACTGTAAAGCAGTGCTTCTCAGAATTAACATGCATTCAAATCAGCTCAGATTCTTGCTAAAATAATGGATTCTCACTGAGGCATCTGTGAGAGGCCCTAAGATTCTGCATTTCTAACAAGTTCCTCATTTATGCTGGTGCTACTGGTCCTTACACTGCAGTGGAGTAGAAACACTAAAGGAAGCCTTGGGCCCAACTGCCCTGAAGCGCTGGACTCTTGCTTTCTTCCCCACACTAGAGTTTCTCTCAAACCCTTACATGATGGTGTGTCAATTTACACAAAATAGCCAAATTATTATTTTCCCTGTACAATACTACAGTGTTAGAATAAGTTAGGGATGGACAGATTTGACCAATGTGATTAACTTACAACTAGCTTAATTGCTATAAGTGATAAATGACCTACTTAGTTTCAACCAATGACATATAAAACTTTTTCCCCTCAGTTTTCTCATACAAAGAAGAGAAGTAATCCATTTAACCTGGAAGGTAAATGTAAAGACAAGTTATGATTTATTATTGACTTAAGTGAATTTCCTATTATTTGTGGCAGAAGAAACCATATCCATGATGCCTAAAGATAATTATATTTTTAAAGATCTTGAATTTTCTTCACACCTTATTTCAATTAATTCAATAATATATTTGGTTTCTCTCTGAAGTCTATCATAATATCCATTTTGTGCTTTATTACATCGAAGGAGCTTCTCCTCTAGTATTTAATTTGATCCTTAAGGAGAACCAGAAGGATTATCAATAATTTTCAGATGAGAAAACTTAAACTCAGAAAGAGCAAACAACTATTTTAATGGCGTAAGAACAATACATGCCAAAGAGAGAGTTAAAACATATCTAGGTCTTCTAACTCTAAGCCCTATCACCCATTACAACTATATTTTGTATTTTAAGATCAATGAGTGCACCTCTATCACTTCCTCCACTTCACCATTCCATTGGGATTACTGAAATATTTGTCCATTTTCTAGACTGTGCCTGGCTCACTGTGGCTTTAGTGAAATAAACCTCTTTATGAGTATCTTTCTAAGTAAAAAGCACTTTAGTTTTAATTTATGCCTCTTTTGAATTAATAGGATTAAAATAGCATGTTTAAAGGACTCTTAGGAAAATGCAAAAGGTATATTACAAGTTCTTGAGAGGCATTTATCAAATTTTGTTAAAAAGACCCAATGACATTCATTTTTAAAATATCCATAAATGTATATTTTACACATATATTGAAAGACCCTCACTGTAAGCAGTCTTTAATAAGACCTAAGGAATTAGAGCCAAATTTTAGGTTAGTGAAGTCATACAAAAAGCAATTGCATATAAAAACTTCTATCTTCTCAATAATTTATAGATAGTAAACCTACTATTTAAAAGAAAAAAAAAAATCTATTTTAACCAAAAAAACAGGTTGACTGGGTTTAATACCAGAAAAATTTGCCTTTACTTAAGCTATACTCTTATAAGTTCTTTCCATATTTATGCACAACCAGGACACAATCAGAGTGTCTCATAATATAGCTCTCCTTCACCCCACCCTGCTGGGGGAGTGACGCTGCTGACTGCACAGACTTCAGTGATTCTCATATGTTCTTAATTCCAGAACACTTTTTATGTGATACCTTTGTATGGTGATATTAGTAATTTCTACCACTCTGTGAGCCTCTACAGATCAATTACCTTTAGAAGAGTGCTTTACATATATTGCTAAATAGATTTTGTGTGTTGTGTGTGCTCAGTAGTGCCTGACTCTTTGCAACCTATTGGATTGTAGCCTGCCAGGCTCCTCTGTCTATGGGATTTCCCAGGCAAGAATACTGGAGTGGGTTGCCATTCCCTACTCCAGAAAATAGATTTTAATTATTACTAAATAAATTTTTTGGATACAGGCAAGTTGTAATACAGATACTATTGAACTGAAATGCAGGAGACAGATCAGTTTTTTAATCATCTACTTACGTGACTCTGATGTTATCATTTAGTCTTTTTGAGTTATTTCCAAATCCTTACATATAAATTTGCTAAACAAATCTACATATATTTAGATACTTACAACCTGTATCATTATATCAAACAATATATTTTCATATCTATTTAATTTCTCTTTCCAACTAGACAACAATTGACACTGATAATGAACCAGGTAATAGTTTATTATGCAAAATAAGCCACTTTTATTAACTTATGTTCTAAAAGGAGCCTGATTTTAGAGAAAAAAATTGAGTCTTATCATTATTTTCTTCAATAGGGTATGGATTATCCCATATTGCTCCTGAATCATTAATTATTCCTCACCTAGATTATTTCGATTAACACAAAAATATGTTATTGTTTTACTCATAAAAGAAAAAAAAAAACAGTTTATTGATCTCATTGTCCTTTCAGTTACTACTACCCATGTCTCCATTATAGGAAAACCCCTTGAAAGAATTATCTACACTTATCTCCAGTTTCTGAGTCCACACTCCAGAATGCATCCTTGTGCTCTGGCTCCCATACTTGAAGATACTACTCTTATCAAGGTCAACAATAGACTTTTGTTGTTAAATTTAACATTAATTTTTACTTATCTTTCATGACAGAGCTAAATAGGGCACTGCTGATGAGTCCTCTTCTTACTTTCTTCCTATAACTTCCTCTACACCACAACTTCTGATTTTGCTCCTCCACACCTGAGCACTTCTTTTAGTTCATGTTGATGCTCATTCTTCCTTTCTCTAATTGCCTGACTTAAGGAATTAAAATTTATATGTGCTAACTGCCAAGTTCATATCTCCAAAATTGACACTGCCCATAAACTCCAGAAATTATATACTCAATGCTTTCTTGGCATTTCACTTAGATATCTAATAGACTTCTCAAATAAATATGTCCACTTGATCTTCCCACACAGCAGTCTTTCACAGTCTCCACCATCTCAATTAATATTAACCCCATCCTTAGATCAAAAAACAAACACACCCCATGGGATTAGGCTTGACTTTTCTCTTACTTCACATCCACCCATCCAACCCATCATTCACTTCCAATCCATCAACAAACCGTATTGACTCTACCTTCCCATCTTCTTCTACCTCCACAGAAGGAGTCTGATTCACAGACCATCATTTCCCACTTGGATTATTACAATCCTCTCAGACTTAGCTCCCTAGTTTCTTGATCTCTCCTTTTTATTGCACACAATACAGAAGCCAGAGTGATCCTATAATAACGAAAGTCTGATCCTATCACCTCTGTGTTCAAAATTCTCCAGGGGACTCCCATAACATTCAGACTAAAAGTCAGTGTTTTAATAATGGCAACAGTGAAAGAATCTGATCATCCTTCCCTCCTATTAACTCTGATTTAATCATTCTTCTTATTTCTCCCATTCCATATCTTTTTAGCCATACTGTCAGTTATTATTTTTTGTGAAACATTATTATCTTGCTAGGTATTAATAGTTGTTCCTTTAACTGTCTTCTTTAGGATCCTTGAACATGCCAGACAAAAGCCCAATCCCACACACAGCCTCGGTTTAGAGAAAATATATCTGGGAAAACAAATGAGTTCATTAGAAATTAAAGTATCAATGACTTGCTCCATATGGGGGAAAAATATATACCTACATATGTGAGGATTCTTCCTATAAGATTGATTATGCTTGTTTGCTATGTACTTAAGGGGAGATATTAAGAGCAAATCATTGCTTTGACAACAAAAATGTCCACTTTCGAAAGGAGGGCCTGAATGATTTTACGATTCCTTTTAACCCACTCTGAAGGTTACCAACCACTCAAAGACACTCCTCTTATCAAGGTCCATAATGATCCAAAGGCTTGTTAACTACTAGAATATGATGAAGATAAAAATACTGGAAAGTACCTTCTATAAATTCACAATCTGTGGGTGGTACTGGACTGAGAGAAACTAACTCTAGTAGAAAATCTCTGAGAATAAACAGAGGCAATTTTACTATATGCTGTAAATCCCCAGGAGGAAACTATATAATATTTTTCAAACTTGTTTACACAGGGGAAACTGTGGTCTAGGAACAACCATTAATACCTAGCAAGATAATAATGATTTGCAAAAAATAAATGACAGCTAAATACTTATTACGTCAAACACTGTTTTTCATGCTTTACATGAATCAAGATACCTTCACAATAACCTTATTAAATACATTAATGCATTTAGAAAACTTCAACACAGAAAATAAACATCCAAATATCTCACAGACCTAAGACGTAAGCAGTTTGGCTTCAGAATCTGCCTTCTTCATTGCTATACTCAATCGAGATGAACAGAATCAATATTAGACTAGTAAAATCAAGTAAGTTAGATGCCTCAAATTGTTATCTCTACTTGAGACACGCCACATTTCACAGTTAAACAGATTTCTTTGCAAATAATAAACAACATATAGACTTATCCATTCATTCCTCAGAATATTCAACAAAATTACTATTCTATCAAATACACTAATGTTTATATAACAGCAGATGAAAATTTTAAAGGTGACATCAAGCTTTTTTTCTACAGAAACACAAATAAATTTGGGAGGAGCAAAAAATAATACTCTCGGTAGTTACTGAAAAGAGCATATTGTCAAAGATGTAATAATGAAACCTTGTTTTCTTCTTCTTTTATATATCTTGATATTTCTATTTCTGAACATGCAATATCTCTCTCAAGGGCATAAAGTGGCAAGAACATGGGCCTGAGAGATGGAAACACGCTGTTCTTTCACTTAACAGCTTCATGCTTTAGGGCAAGGCCTTCAAGCTCTGACCTCGTGTTTCTTATCTATAAAATGGGTATAAAAACAATGTTCTTCATAGTGTCCTAAAACTTAGACATGATAAAGTCTAACTAGGGTCCTGGATTCAGTCTTTTGCCTTATATCCTGGATGGCACATCCCATGGTTTGAAATAACCTTCACTCGTTTGTTTGCCTGTTTATTGTTTACCTTCCTATCTGGAAAAGACATTCAAAGGACACAGTGGCTTTTCCTTTTCCAAAGCTTTTGTACATTCTCTCTTTAGCTGCATTACCTATCTCATCTGTAGTTTTCCAAACACCACTGCAGATACTACTGATTCCTGGGTACGAATATCCCTAACTTGTATAAATTTCTTCATCAGGAGAACAATATACAAAATGTTTATACTAATTTCAAGATTGAAGTTGGTCATTTTTCAAAAACTTTATCTACTACATCTGCAGTATAAAGTATACAAGTCACTGTGAGAAGCCCACCTTGTAAGGCCATATATGTATCTATATTTTATCCTTATTACACAAAATACAGAAACCCAGATCATCCTGACCTCCAGGTTCCTTACTTACTACTCTAGAAACTGACTTAGCATGCATAAATGTGTAAGAATTCAAAATATTCAACTGAGAGGGAATCTCTTTACACAACAAAAGAACCAAACAAGCTCCTGTGGATTCAGAGGTTCAAAACTAAGTCTATCAAAGGGCATTCTTTGGATAAAATGGTTATTATATTTCTGTTGACCTTTAAGAAATCCCACAAAATAATCTTGCAGCTGTTCAAAGTAGCTAACTCTACTGATATGGGCTGTGTCTCTAGTCTGCACATAAGGAAGCTTGATTATGGAAAGTAAAGCTGATTTTGTGCTCATAAAAATGAATGATTTTTGAAAATTACAATCGACTTTTCATTTGGACTGAATTTTCTAGCCTCGTATCCTGGAAGTGAATAACTAACAGCAGCCACAGGGCACTGTTGGAGGGTGGTGGACGGAGGAGGTGCGGGGGAGAGGGAGTGTGTGTGTGTAACACGGGTGAGTTCAGAGATTTTTAAAATTCCTTCACTGCATTCAATCTTTGCTACTGCCTTTGAAATGCAGATAAACTACTTGTAAATAAATACCTAAAAAATATAACATTTGAAAAGTATACTAAATATAAGAACCATAAAAAGAAGAGTTCTTATTGCATTGAATCCAACATTTATACTGGTTCTTTTATATAAGTACTAGGTGCTGGGAGAAGTGAGAATATATAGAATATATAGAGAGATAAATAAAACAAGATTTTAAACTCTTACACGCTTTTGTACTTTGTATTCCAAGTACAAAAACAGATTCAGCTCCCCAAAACTTTCTTGTTAAGAATAAGCTAATTAGCAGCAGTTACCTAAAATTAATGTTTTTAATTCTTTTTAATTTTTAGAACCTGATCCGTTATTTTCAAATGATCAAGTTACCACATTTGAGTTAACATTTTACAATTAATCGTATAAAATTTTGATTATGACTACAAATTAGCACAATGACAATCTTTACTTCCTGTAAGACTATCGGGGGGATGAAATCCCACAAGTCTATAAATCTCTTTTGGTCCCTGAGTAATCTTAAATGGAGACTGCGGTCTTCTTCAACCCCATTTGATTTTGACAACTGAAATCATACAATCAGGCAGGTAGGTAAGTGCCTCAGGGAAGAAAAGCTCTTGTCCAGGGTGTGAGAAATATGAACAGGTACACAGGCTCCCTGCAGCATGGGGCTGACTCAGGAGTTGAGCCACCAACTAATTTGAGACCTTAATTTCTCAGTATGTCGGTACCCTCATTTACAGGAAGATGGTAATAATCTCCACCTCCCAGGGTGGTGATGTGGATAACATAATTCACACACAGTCCTTATTCCAATGCTTTGCTCATGAGGAATCCCAGAGAGTAATCATTAACTATTATTAAAGTTTCTTTCCAAGTCTATTTTTCATGTTTATATTCATCAATGCAATGTTCTGGCATTATTCACTGTTTCACAGAAACCAGGTAATATTTCCTCTTTTTTCCCTTCAATCTATTTTCAAATTTTCTATTTTTTTTAACTGTTTGACTTTTAATATTCGTTTTCTGTTCTATGAAGAAGTGAAGTGAAAGTTGCTCAGTAGTGTCTGATTCTTTGCAACCCCAGGGACTGTCAGTTCAGTTCAGTTGCTCAGTCGCGACTCTTTGCGACCCCACGAATCATGTCCACGGAATTCTCCAGGCTAGTATACTGGAGTAGGTAACCTTTCCCGTCTCCAGGGGATCTTCCTAACCCAGGGATGGAACACAGGTCTCCCACTTTGCAAGCGGATTCTTTACCAGCTGAGCCACAAGGGAACCCCAGGAATACCGGAGTGGGTAGCCAATCTCTTCTCCAGCAGATCCTCCCAACCCAGTAATTGAACAGGGATCTCCTGCATTGCAGGAGGATTCTTTACCAACTCAGCTATCAGGGAACATAAGGTAAATGAAAAGGCATTTGCCTTAAAAACAGGCAAACAAACGGACACGTGCAATATGACGGGTTGTGGAAAGCCCATATTATGTATCCATATCCCTATTAGGATAGAAAACATTTCCATAATTCAAGGAACTTTCCTCTCGCATTCCTTTCCATATGATCATCCTTCAACCATGCAAAAGCAATGTCTAGATTTTTTTTTTAAATCATAGGTTAGTTTTACCCGTTCTAGCAATTTGAGAAGAATGTAAAAACTCAAAGACAATGATGCTACCTTAACTTTTTTGTTCATGAGATATAAATTCAAAACAAATACCAACATATGAAATGTGTAATGGATGTAATAAAATAATTCCACTTATGCTTACATTAAGCATAAAATTAGCTTTTACTATTGATATTTAATTTGAGCTGAAAAGTTATCTTTTAAAAGATTATTTAAAAGATTACCTTTTAATCTTTAAGATAAAAAGTTATCTTAAAGATTAAAACTGCCAGCATTATTTTTACCTGTCAAGTTCAGAATAAAGGAGTCTGAATCCCCTATATTCCTCTCATTAGTTAAGGTATTAAAGAAGCCAAGGGGATACCAGGAAAAAAAAGAAATCTTTGAGCACAAAACTTGGCACATCCTCTCTCTCTCTCTCTCGATATATATATTTATATATTACACTTACATATAAACATGATGGTTAAATACTAGCATATAAACTTTGCTTTTAAATGTTTAAATTAATATAAAAGCTATTAGATTTCACTTCTTGTTTTCTCATCTCTGTTTTAAGCCTTTCACACTTCTTAAACAATAAAATATGTATATGCTTGAGATATTCAAGATATGTTTGTTAGTATTTTGAAGATATCTTACTGTTTTTAAAAAATGCCGAGGATAAGCTAATTAGTAGCAGCTGTATGGAATTAACCATTTTTCTATTTTTAGGGTGTTGGGTTGCTCACTGCAGGCCTAGGAGGCCTCTACTTGCCCAGCTTCAAGACCAAAGAAGGAGCCCAAGGTCAGCCACAGAAATAGCTGTTTAACAGAAGGGGAGCTTACATGTCTGAAGCAAGATCTTAGAGTAATACCCCACAGAGGTTATGACTGACCCCAACGCAGAACATGGCAGCAGGCTTCACTCCCAGAGGCCTGGGGTTGGGGTGGGGGGTGGGGGGAGGCGGGGTGATGTTACCATTTATAGAAAGAATTGACAGGTTGGCTCTTCAGTTCCCGGGGAAATCAGCAGAGGCCCCTTCCTCCGCTTTAATAGGGAGCAATCATTAGCTGGAGCCTAAGCAAGCATGTAGGAATGTCTGGCAGATGTAGGTGAAGCAGATACTGGTTGAGCAGGAGACTTACAGAGAGCAAGAGAAAAACCATCTTGAGTGGCCTGACCATATGTAGGGATTGGTTTGTTTTGATACAAGCTGACTGTAACTTGAGGATAAAAATTTCCTAATTACGCTAATCAATAGTTAATACTTGTAAATAATGAACTGAAAAGTACACATGGGCAGTTTTTACATCTATTTTCTTCACTGAGAAAAATAAATAATTGGACTTTGTGTTCTATAATAATATTATTATTAACTGATTACAAACATTTCACTGAACTCAGCATGCGTTTCTAAATAAAAGAAGAGATGCTGAAAAACACTGACACATTTACCTTTGTAGGTTAGCTTGAGTCGTGGAATATTTTGCTTAGAAGTTCCAATGACTGGAAGAAACAGCATGGTCATGCTTATCATCATCAAGGCATGAAAAAGGTGAAAATTGTGGCTTCTGGACTTTGGTCTCTCATCTTTAGTAACAATCATGATGAAAACAATGTTCTCTTTCAAACAGTGTTAACTGAATCTAAAAAGAAGAAAAAAAACTATTAATATAGCAGTTTGCAGATTTCTCTATACTTAGTAAATTATAATTTTCTGAATGTATGTTTTTAAAAAAAATAATTTCTCCTCTCTTGTTCTGCTCTTACAAATTGTTGCAGGGGGGATGAATCAGAACTGAGTAATAAAAGTGTAATAAATAAACAGCTGGCTTTATTCAGACATGGAGATGAGTGCAAAACAAAAACTTAAACTACTTAGGTTAATTAGCATCTCTTCTTCTACTAAAGTGTTTCTCTTGTTTTATGCAAATATAGGAGGAACCAGTTCTTTCTGTATCTTGATGGATTTGTGATCAGAAAAGAATACTGGTAGAAGCCTACTCTTGCCTCATACCATCCTCAAACTTTTACTCAAGTAAAACTGAATAAAAGCTATCATTTTGAAAGAGTTCTTTTGTTTCTGACCAAAGAATATTTACAAGTCTACCTATAATTGGGACAATTAAACATGATCTGGTCAGGGCCACCAGTACAGATTTTAGACCTGGGACAAGGCAATCTTACCTGCAACCTATATTACTCCACACAGGGTGGCACAGGATATAAAATACTGTAGGATAAAAAAGTTTATAAGAGGAGATAGTTATTAAGTAGGTTGCCACAATCAAGCTGCCTAGGCTGTCTTTGTTAAGACATGGAATAAATCAAAACTCACATATTTTCAACTAAGCCTTGTACTAATAATTATAAAATGATATTTATTGAGTATTTACATGAACCAGGTACTTTTTTAAAAAGTGGTGTAAAAATCTTATGCTACTGTTCACTGTTTGTTTTTTTACTTTGTTTAAGAATCCATATCTGTTTAATTGCATTGACCAGCTTCAGCCGCATGCAACAAATTCTGATAACTTCCCTTTTCATTTTTATTCTGTTACAAATATTTTCTAATTTTCCTTGTTATGGCTTTTCAAACATATCCATCATTTAAAAGTGGACATTTGATTTCCAAATATATGGAGTTTTTAAAATATCTTTGATATTACTCTCTCATTTTGATATTAATTTCTCATTTAAATGCTTTCTTCTCTACAATCACCCTCTGTGTTTTTTTTCAGTCTTTTAACTTTAGTGAGGCTTTAAATGGCTAAGTCAAATATCTCCTTGCAGTTGAAATTATGTGGGTAATTTTCAAATATCTTTTGATACTGATTTCTAACATAATTCCACAGTAATAAGAGAACAGACTCTATATGACTTCAATACCTTTAAATCATGAAATTTTTGCACCTTCTTTTATGTTCTTGGATATGTTCCAGTGTCTCCTAGTTTATACTCGATGGGAACTTGGACAAAATTTGTATCCTACTATTTTGTGAAAATTGTATAATTCTTAATTACATTGAATTGGTTCATGGTGCTTTTCACATCTACTACATACTTCTACTTTTCTGTATATTCATTCTATTAATTTTTGTGAGTTTGGTATTGAAACTCCAACTAAAAATCTTAATTTATCTACTTAAAAAATAATTGTAATATATAGTGGAGCTATATGTAACTTTGTTCTATATTTTCCAAGTATTCTATAACCTGTTATCTTACTTTCATAATTTAGAAAATAAAAAAGAAAGAGAAGAAAAAAGCTGGTTTACATAAATTAAATGACCTAATGCTGATAAATTAATTAAACAAGTATGTCATTAGACTGAGGTTTCTCTAATGCCATGATAGCCTATCTAATTGAACAAAGCCTAAGCCTGTAAATGCCTCAAAAGTACAAACTTAGAACACTAAGAACAACCAATCAAATGATTAACTAGGCTTTAAGGTATAGACAATCAAATAATCTTCCCTGTTTTGGAAATTTTCTTTAGGTAAGTATTTCCCCTTATATCCATCTATCAGTGGAGTGCTCCTAACCACTTTCAGTTTCAATTCAGTTCAGTTACTCAGTTGTGTCAGACTCTTTGCGACCCCATGGACTGCAGCATGCCAGGCTTCCATCTCCATCACCAAATGCCAGAGCTTGCTCAAATTCATGTCCATTGAGTTGTTGATGCCATCGAACCATCTCATCCTCTGTCCGGCCTTCAGTCTTTCCCTGCATAGGAGTCTTTTCTAATGAGTCAGTTCTTCACCAGGTGGCCAAAGTATTGGAGCTTCAGCTTCAGTATCAGTCCTTCCAATGAATATTAAGGGCTCATTTCCTTTAGTATTGACTGGTTTGATCTCCCTGCAGTCAAGGGAATCTCAAGAGTCTTCTCCAACACCACAGTTCAAAAGCATCAGTTCTTCAGTTCTCAACTTTCTTTATGGTCCAACTCTCACATCCATGCATGACTACTGAAAAAACCATAGCTTTGACTAGATGGACCTTTGTTGGCAAATTGACATCTCTGCTTTTTAATATGCTGTCTAGGTGTGTCATAGCTTTTCTTCTAAGAAGCAAGCATATTTTAATTTCATGGCTGCAGTCACCATCTGCAATGATTTTGGAGCCCAAGAAAATAAGTCTGTCACTATTTCCATTGTTTCCCCATCTATTTGCCATGCAGTGATGGGACCAGATGCCATGATCTTAGTTTTTTGAATGTTGATTTTTAAGTCACCATTTTCACTCTCCTCTTTCACCTTCATTAAGAGACTCTTTAGTTCCTTTTCACTTTCTGCCTAAGGGTGGTGCCATCTGCATATCTGAAGTTATTGATATTTCTCCCAGCAATCTTGATTCCAGCTTGTGTTCCATCCAGCCAGCATTTAGCATGATATACTCTGCATATAAGTTAAATAAGCAGAGTGACAATATACAGCCTTGATGTACTCCTTTCCCAACTTGGAACCAGTCCGTTGAAACAGTTGCTTCCAAATTTACTAGCATATTGAGTGCAGTGCTTTAACAGCATCATCTTTTGGAATTTGAAATAGTTCAGCCAGAATTCCATCAGTCCAATAGCTTTGTTCATAGTGATGCTTCCTAATGCCCACTTGACTTCAGACTCCAGGATGTCTGGCTCTAGGTCGGTGATCACACCACTGTCATTATCTGGGTCATGAAGAACTTTTTGTATAGTTAGTTCTTCTGTGAATTCTTACCACCACTTCTTCCTATCCGCTGCTTCTGTTAGGTCTGTACCATTCTTGTCCTTTATTGTTCCCATCTTTGCATGAAAAGTTCCCTTGGTATCTCTAATTTTCTTGAAGAGATCTCTAGTCTTTCCCACTCTATTGTTTTCCTCTCTTTCTTTTCATTGTTCATTGAGGAAGGCTTTCTTATCTCTCCTTGCTATTTTTTGGAGCTCTGCATCAAATGGGTGTATCTTTCCTTTCTTCTTTGCCTTTTGCATCTCTTCTTTTCTCAGCTATTTGTAAGGCCTCCTCAGACAACCATTCTGCCTCTTGCATTTCTTCTTCTTGGGGATGGTCTTGATCACGGCCTCCTGTACAATGTTACAAACCTTCATTCATAGTTCTTCAGGCACTCTATCAGATCTAGTCCCTTGAATCTATTTCTCACTTCCACTGTACAGTCGTGAGGGATTTGATTTAGGTCATGCCTGAATGGTCTGGTGGTTTTCCCTACTTTCGTCAATTGAAGTCGGAGTTTTGCAATAAGGAGTTCATGTCTGAGCCACAGTCAGATTCTGGTCTTATTTTTGCTGACTGTATAGAGCTTCTCCATCTTTGGCTGCAAAGAATATAATCAATCTGATTTCGGTATTGACCATCTGGGGATGTCCATGTGTAGAGTCGTCTCTTGTGCTGTTGGTAGAGAGTGTTTGCTAAGATCAGTGCAGTCCCTTGGAAAAACTCTGTTAGCCTATGCCCTGCTTCATTTTGTACTCCAAGGCCAAACTTGTCTGTTACTTCAGTTATCTCTTCACTTTCCACTTTTGAATTCAACTCCCCTTGTTGAAAAGGACATCTTTTTTTGTTGTTAGTTCTAGAAAGTCTTTTAGGGCTTCATAGAACCTTTCAACTTCAGCTTCTTTGGTATTAGTGGTTGATACTTCCAGTTTGGTATCACAAAATATAGTTTGATTTTTGCTCAAATAAACTCTTAAAATTTTTAACATGCCTTCATTTATTTTTTATCAATGCTACTGACATCCAAGAAAGACAGGTAATTATATATTTTCTTCATTTTACAGATGAGGAAACTGAAGTACACATTTGGATAATTCTCTCAAGGTCATATGGCAAATAAGAGATGAATTAAAACATTTGTTCCAGACTTTAGTAAATCAGCCTCCTTAGCCCCAAAGTATTTTATGTGCTTTTTATTATGTCACAATCAAATTATTTTCAACTCTTGAAAAAAGTCTTCCTTCTCCTCGATATTTTCTAAGGCATAACTCATAGGAATGATATTGCTTTGCCTGCTTCTGGGAAGGATTCCAGATGTGGTACCTGCTTCAAGTATCAATACTTTCTGTATTTACTTAGTGACAGTTAAGCAATAATGAAAAAACATTATACTTTAGTAATTATATAATTATTTAATATCAAAATAAATACTTTATGCCTATATGGTTAATTTTAAGAGAAAGTTTATTAAGAATATTTTTCTTATGGAAGATCAACTCTTTATTAAAATGCTTTTATTAGAATGACTTTGAATCAAGATTCCTTAAATTTATCTTAAATTTCAGAAGTCAAAATCAGTCTTGGAAGGTGAAATAAAGCAAATTATATATGTATTAATTTTATACATAAGACAAATATTCTAAGAATACATTACAGATTGTATGTTGTTTGTTCATTCATGAAGTGTTCAACATGAATGCTTAATACAGTATGTTTTCTCAGTTACTTTAACTACCTGTAGGAAGTACCAAACTATTCTATCTTTGTGTAATCTGTGCCTATTTAATTCTTTGATTTAGAAGATTACTACAAATGAAAAGAATCAAGTTGATTTAGATACTCATTTAAGAATAATGTACCAAATAGGCCACACATATTTTCTTCACATTTGCTTGAAATTTTGTGATGATTCCAGAGATCTAATTGCCAACATCTGTTGGATCATAGAAAAAGCAAGAAATTCTAGAAAAACATCTACTTCTGCTGTATTGACTACAGCAAAGCCTTCGACTGTGTGGATTACAAAAAACTGTGGAAAATTCTTCAAGAGATGGGAATACCAGGCCACCTTACCTGCCTCCTGTGAGATCTGTATGCAGGTCAAGAAGCAACAGTTCCAACCATACATGGAACAACAGACTGGTTCCAAATTGGGAAAGGAGTATGTCAAGGCTGTATAATGTCACCCTGCTTATTTAACTTATATGCAGAGTACCCCATGGGACATGTCAGGCTGGATGAAACACAAGCTAGAATCAAGATTGCCAGGAGAAATATAATAACCTCAGATATGCAGATGACACCACCCTTATTGCAGAAAGTGAAGAGGAACTAAAGAGCATATTAATGAAACTGAACGAGGAGAGTAAAAAAACTGGCTTAAAAGTCAACATTCAGAAAATCAAATGGCATCTGGTCTCATCACTGCATGGCAAATAGATGGGGAAACAATGGGAACAGTGAGAGATTTATTTTCTTGGGCTCCAAAATCACTGCAGATGGTGACTGCAGCCGTGAAATTAAAAGACTTGGAAGAAAATTTATGACCAACCTATATACAGCATATTAAAAAGCAGAGATGTCAATTTGCCAACAAAGGTCCATCTAGTCAAGATATGGTTTTTCCAGTAGTCATGCATGGATGTGAGAGTTGGACCATAAAGAAAGTTGAGCACTGAAGAATTGATGCTTTTGAGTTGTGGTGTTGGAGAAGTCTCTTGAGATTCCCTTGGACTGCAGGGAGATCAAACCAGTCGATCCTAAAGGAAATGAGCCCTTAATATTCATTGGAAGGACTGATACTGAAGCTGAAGCTCCAATACTTTGGCCACCTGGTGAAAAACTGACTTATTAGAAAAGACCCCAATCCTGGGAAAAATTGAAGGCAAGAGGAGAAAGTGATGACAGAGGATGAGATGATTCAATGCCATCAGTGGACATGAGTTTGAGCAAGCTCCAGGAGTTGGTGATGGATAGGTAAGCCTAGTGGGCTACAAAGTCCAAGCGGCTGCAAAGAGTCAGAAATGACTAAGCAACTAAACTGAACTGAATGATATAATTTAAGAGAAAACAGAAATTTCAGTCTGATGTAAAAGATCTATATTATCAGCAGTCCTTAATAAAAATTCTAGCTTTAATAATGTAAGTAAAAATATATATTTTAGAATAAAATACTAATGAAGTCCCTCAGTAAAAATATTTTTAAAACAAACTCTAAAAGACTAAAGTTTTGTATTATATAAAAACTATTAGGACAACACATATACTGTTGGCACAAAACAGTCACTTAATTGATGTACAGAAAAATTTATAGGAATTAGTTTTAAATTATGTGAGCTTTCAATTACTTGATGTCTTAAAAAATTTATTTCTGCACCTTTTTAATTTTACATTTATGCCTGTAAAACACAGATACATTCTTTGTGTTATAGATTCTCCTTAAAAACTTGTTTTTTTTTTTTTTTTTTTTTTTTTTTAAATTTTTTTATTAGTTGGAGGCTAATTACTTCACAACATTTCAGTGGGTCTTGTCATACATTGATATGAATCAGCCATAAAAACTTGTTTTTTTAAATGAAATATTTTTAAGGAATATACACGTAAGAATATATATTACATACATACTCCTGGTCACTAACACCATAACTCATCTCCAAACATTTATTAAGGTGAGAAGAAAGATAAGATTCTTTTCTAAAAAGAGCAGTTGATTAGATACAAGAAATAAACTCTCAAGAAATAACTGCTAATATCAAGATATTAAGATGCTATGGAAGATAATCAAAGGAGTTTAATATAGGTTTAAGTAAGACAAAGCTAGTTTCATAGAGAAAGAGAATAAAAAAGGAGAGGGGGGAAAAAAAAAAAGGAGAGACAGTTCCAGATGACAATGATACCTAGTGAAGGGTTCCAAAAAAGCTGGAAGCATGATAAAAATAAAACGGGTAAGGGAGGTAGCATGATTCAGTGGGTGAAGGAGAGGAAACCAAAGAGGAATTCAGCCTAACCCTTAAATGTGCCTCATGCCTGTTCTGGTATCTAATACAGGAGAACTCAAATGATGCAGTTATTCCACACTGCCTTTGGTCTTAGACCATGAGTGCTGTTATCATTCATTTTCATCAGTGCTTTTTTGATCCCACTTGCCTGTTATTTTCAATTTCCCCAACATCCTCATGTTAGCAGAACATGGGTATCTGATCACAGCAGATCCACGGCTTTGCCATACAAACATGCATTCTTCCACCTACCCATAGTCTCCAAAAAGAGTGAAAGGTTAGTTGAATGTCAGGATTAAACTAGGGCTTCCCTGGTGGTTCAGGGGTAAAGAACCTGACTACCGAAGCAGGAGACGCGGGTTTGATCCCTGAATGGGGAAGAGACCCTGGAGAATGAGATGGCAACCCACTCCAGTATTCTTGCCTGGGAAATCCCATGGACAGAGGAACCTGGAGGGCTACAGTCCATGGGGTCAGAAAAGAGTTGAACATGACTTAGTGACCAAACAACAACAACAACAAAGAGTTTAAGTATGTTAAATTTCTCGTTAGGTTTTGTTTTCCTGTGCTTCTGGACATGTGTAATACTACTCTTTATTGACATGTAACTGTGCATGTAGTGTGAATAGCATGTTTATGTACACAGGCAAAAGAGAGGAAACTTTCTGTGTGTGCACTTTATTAGCAATAATGACCTCAGTACAGGACATTTCCTGTGAATTAATGACCAGTTGGGGTTAATGGCCCTTAGCTGTGTATTGAGATATCTACTCCTCCAACTGGTCATTAATCGCTGACATGCCCTGTGCCTCTAACACTAGGTTAAGAAGATTGATGTTTTGGTTTTCAATGAACAGTAGTCATACTGTTCGCTGTTACCTAACTCATTAATATTGTTAAATAAGTTAAAAATCAAAGCACTGCTTTCCTTGCTACTGCGACATTCCAGTAAGTGCCCACACGTGCTGAAACATTTGTTAAGGGTGACGGACAAAATAAATCAAAAATTCTGAACCTCCTGAAACGTTTTTTAAAACTTCATATATGTTTCTCATATAAAACAGTCACTCTCTATAATCTGCTGTTCCTAATTCTTTGTTTCTCCTCCCAACCATCCTTTAAATTCAACAGTTAAACTTTTAACTGACATCATTTATAGGTTAAATGTATCGCCAACAACCTCTCCACTAATCAATTGATACTCTGCTATCTTCCAGTGTATGTTAGTGTGTGTGTGTATGTGTTTTGTACCCACAAGAGTGTGTGTCCTGCATCTGGGAAGAATTACAGAAGTAGGTGTGATTTAACCTAAAGTGGTGGATTTGGTGAATTGCATAGGTTATACTGCATGCTACTGTCTGTAACAAGCTCGACCTGGAGCCAATTAACTGCACATAATCTGTTCCAGATGTGCACTGGGACAAACAGCACTCTTGGGGATCTTCAGATGTGAAGCCAATAGGGAGTATTCTGATTATGAGAGAGTTTTACACACTGTTCCACTAAATCAGAGATTCAAATGCATAATCTCACACTCAAGAAGCCTTGTGCCATTTCCCAAAGGAATACACAGTCCAGAACTTATTAGATGGATGGTAAATTGTCAAAGATATTATTTGAGGAGCAAGGGATATAAAATTTCACATTTGAACTTCATTAATTTGTCTTATTTATATCTATTTGCTCCAAAAGTCACTGAGGTAAGAATGTATAATTATGGTGAAAAACTATATTCTATGCTTAGGATAAGAATTAAAATACAATATAACTCTTCATACCTGAAAACCCTGAACTTAGAATCCTTTCTCAGGGGTGTGTGTGTGTGTGTGTGTGTGTGTGTGTGTGTGTGTGTGTGTGTGTGTGTGTGTGTGTGTGTGTGTGTGTGTGTGTGTGTGTGTGTGTGTGTGTGTGTGTGTGTGTGTGTGTGTGTGTGTGTGTGTGTGTGTGTGTGTGTGTGTGTGTGTGAGTAGGTTTGGGAAAGGAGGAAAAGAATCCTTGATTTCTTAATTTATAAATAGCTATTTATTCTTCATGGGTGTCCCTGGTGGCTCAGATGATAAAGAATCTGCCTGCAATGCAGGAGACCTGGGTTTGATCCCTGGGTCATGAAGATCCCCTGGAGGAGGAAATGGCAACCAACTCCAGTATTCTTGCCTGGCAAATTCCATGGACAGTGGGGTGGCAAAAAGTTGGACATGACTGAGCAACTGAACAGCAACAACTGCCTTCAGATGTCATGAATTCCTCATCGATTCATATATCCAGGGAGTATGACAGATTACCTGATTTTTCAGAAATAATGAAAAAGGAAACTTACATGCTAAACTCAGTAAGAATAAATCATAGTAGTTCCACTTTTATTTTGCAGTGGTTTAAACATAATGTTTCTATTTCTAAACTACACTGAAAGTATATTGTTGAATAAACCTGTGCTCAACAAAGAACCACTGTTACATGTTACTTGAGTTTGCAAGCCTTATATAGCCTTGCACTTAAAGCCTGATTAAATCCTCTAGGATCTTACCCCAGCTGAATCCAACTCAATAAAAAAAGAATAGTGAGATTTCAGAACATACACATGTAACCTGTTAGGTTTAATATTGTGGGTTACATTTTTTTCTTGAACATGACAGTAACAGCAAAACCACACTTACACTGTTAGAAGTTAAGAAATCAAGTGCCTCCAAGGTCCAAACTGTTCAAATAATAAACACAGAAAAAATTAATAGAATATGACTGTAAATGGCTTTGCTAGTCTTCTTTCTTAGCCTTAAATCTCATATTAACTGGCTACTCAAAGTACTAATGGTTATCAATTTGTAGGTTCAGAAAAAGTAACAAAGCATAATCATAGTCAGTTTGTCTTTAAATTTGATTAATCCTCAATTCAAAAGCTTAAGATTTTCCTTTCCATATTCTCATTTTCCAGAGAGCATTCTGATCCATGCATCTTTTCAGGACCAAGATAATCTTATTCCTTACCCTTTGGAATTCTGATACACTTTATGAGAATTCTAGGATATTTTGTCAAATGTCTGCATTTTGTATTCAAAGTATAAATGTACATTATTTAAACTGAATGTTGTTTAAAACTTAACATCCTACACCTCAAATATTCTGATATGTGCCCCCTGCAGTTTAAAAGGAGATTTTTAAATTAATAAAATATTGAATAAAGCAGAGTAGAAATTACTGTAATTAAGAAGGCAAAACAATTATATTTTCTTGAAATTAAAAAAAAAGTTATCCATGTGTTTATTATTGAAAGGTTCCTTGATTTTATTACTTTTAAGAATATCATTATCATCAAAAACTGACTGATATTTGGTAAATAATAGAAAGTTTTAGCTTTCTTTCCTAAAGTACACATTTACTTATTCATTTAGATATTGAGTTATATGCCCGATATTTTCTCATACTTTACAATACTGATCTACTATTTCTGCTACATGGACAATAAATGGATTTAAACCTTTAAAAAACTGACCCTTCAATGAAAATACATAAATTTTCTATAAACAAACTAATTTATTTATTGACCCAATGGTCTCTGTATCAGCTAAAATAATCGTGCACCTCAAGTTCCTTGTCTTTCAAAGCAATGGAGGTATCTTATATTCTCCTGATGCTTACTTAAGCAGCACTTGCAGTAAGGATGGGCTTCCCAGATGATGCTAGTGGTGAAGAACCTGCCTGCCAATGCAGGAGATGTAAGAGATGTGGGTTCCATCCCTGGGTGGGAAAGATCCCCTGGATTAAGAAATGGCAACCCACTCCAGTATTCTCCTCTAGGGAATCTCATGGACTGAGGAGCCTGGACGGCTACAGTCCATAGAGTTGCAAAGAGCCGCACGCAACCAAAGTGACTTAGCACGCAGCCATCAATATCTAAAAGCAAACTTCTTACTCTGAAAAACAGCATATGGCAGGAAAAATGTGACCCTGAACTTCGTATTCACAAAAATTCTCTAGGAATGTAGGTACTTTTGAGATCAAAATACTTAACAAGTTAAATGACTTTTTTAAAAAGCAAAAGCATGTGCCAAACACATTAACACAATTTATTTATTTCTTCACTATTTAATGAAATGCCTAAGGGAAATAAACATTTCTAACAATGTAAGGCATCCACCTGCATAGTAAGAAAAGTTTAAATAATTAACTTCATAAACATAACACTATCTGGGAGTAAAAATAGGCAGTGTGTGAAAGGAACTAGGAGTCATATGCAGAATTTAGAAACTCAGTCTTCATATCATATTTTAATTTCATGATAACTGACCCAACTGTGCTAAAAAGAAATAACAATTTTAATGTAATAAAATATGGAAGTACTAACATTTTAAAATTTATCTTTAGCAAACTGAATTCAACAACTGATGACTATCAAGTCTTTCTTAGGTGAATATTACAAGATAAGTCTGCACATGCTCATAGTAGGGGCTACTAGCCCAGAAAAGGGCTGGGTCTCTGAAGACAGTTATCTGCAATAGAACTCTGAATTTTGCCATAGCTGATCTACCAGCTACTACCAGAAATTCAAAAGTTCCCAAGACTCTGACCCAGTCAATACTTTCCTATTTGGTTTAGTTCTGCTATTAAAACACCAAAAATAATTTTAAAGTAATGTTATAACTTGAATGTATAAGCTAGTATTATAATTTTCATTTTTTTATCCTTACATGCTTGCTTGTTAAATTTCTTCTACCTACAGTTCTAAACACCCCCAGTTACACCTTCCATAATTCCTCTGGAAGTAGACTGACATGGTGCTTGAACACGCAGGTGCAAAGCCTAGGTCTGCCACTTGCCTCCTGATTATTGATAGGAAAGTTACTGAACCTCACTGTGTCTCACTTGTCACATCTGAAATAGTAGATTACATAAGTATTTAACTCTTTCGTTTAAGGATTAAGGTATGTACACCATGCCCAGTACATTGTAAGTGATCAATGTGTATTAGCCATTTTTCAATTACTATTTGATTTGTCTTAATTTTCTATTAAGGTTATTTTTAACTACAAAAGCAAATTATGTTTCTAAAGACATTTAGTAATGATCTTAACATATGCCTACAGTTTATAAGGCCTGTAAAATAAAGAGATCTCAGGAAACTATTGTATAACCTTCAAGAATTTGAAGACAAATGAAAAAAATAATCACAGGGTGCCACCAAAACAAACAAATGACCACACAAGTAAATAAACTCCATTTCTATGGCTTAAGCAGGTATGGTCTGAATTTTGTTATATAAGGATAAGATAAAATTGCGTCTGGAGTGCTTCCAAAGTTACTCATTTAAATTAAATGATGTACAAAACTACAATGAGGCACCACCTCACACCAGTAAGAATGGAAAAAAAAAAAAGTGAAATTGCTCAGTCGTGTCTTAACTCTTTGCAACCCCATGGACTGTAACCCACCAGGCTCTTCTCCGTATGGAATTCTCCAGGCAAATGGCCAACATTAAAAAGTGTACAAATAACAAATGCTGGAGAGGATGTGGCGAAAAGGGAACCCTCCTACACTGTTGGCAGGAATGTAAGTTGGTGAAGCCATTGTGGGAAACAATATGGAAGTTGCTCAGAAAACATATGATACAATGATCTCACCCCTGAGCATACAGGCAGACAAAACTATAATTCAAAAAGATATATGCACCCCATGCTCACTGCAGCACTATTCATAATAGCCAACACATGGAAACAGCCTAAATGTCCAACAGATGAATGGATAAAGAAGACTTTGTTTATGTATGCAAGTTTCAGCACAAAAAGAGCAAAATGCCATTTGCAGCAACATGGATGCAACTAGAGATTATCACACTAAGTGAAGTAAGTCAGAAAGAGAAATATAAATACCACATGATATCACTTAAATGTGGAATCTAAAATGTGACACAAATGAATCTATATATGAAACAAAAACAGAATCATGGACATAAAGAATAGACTGGTGGCTGCCAAGGCAGAGGGGTTGGGGAAGGAATGGAGTGGGAGGTTGGGGTGAGCAGATGTAAGCCATTATATGTAGAATAAATAAACAACAAGCTCCTACTGTATAGCACAGAGAACTATATTCAATATCCTATGATATACTATAACAGAATATTAAAAATATACATACATATATGAATAACCCAATCATTTTATTGTACAGCAATAATTTATAAACATTGTTTAAATCAACTATATGTCAATAAAAAATTAAATGATGTTGTTTTTAAAGAAAGATAATATAACTACCCAATCAAATAATGACATCATATAAATCCTTAAAATCAAAATGGAATAAACATTGGTGAATATGTATAATACTTGACCTTAAGATTTTCACTTGTACTAAAAGATTAGATTAAAGGGACTTCCCTGATGATCCAGTGGTTAAGACACCATGCTCCCAATGCAGGGGGCCCAGGTTTGATCCCTGGTCAGGGAACTAGATCCCACACACGTCAAAGACCCAGTGCAGCCAAATTAATGTGGGAGCTTCCCCAATGACTCAGCAGGTAAAAAATCTGCCTTCCTGAACATGGGTTCAATCCCTGGGTTGGGAAGATCCCCTGGAGAAGAGAATGGCAACCCACTCCACTATTCTTGCCTGGGAAATCCTGTGGACAGAGCAGCCCGGCAGGCTGCTGTCCACAGGGTTCTGAGGAGTTGGACATGACTACTAAGCAAACACAAGAGATTAAAAGGATTAGGCTTCTCTTGGTCTCTTTTCCAGAAACAGTACTAGTTTCAAAGGAAAAAACAGAATTTAAATAACCTTGTGGGATACTTGTAATTGAACAATATACTATACTCAATGGTATATTCAAAATATAGCAATGACATATGCTATAATTAAATATATCCTTTGCATTGGAGCTTAATACCTTACATATATGTTTTAATTTTTATACATCTATCCATCTTGCCTATTTAATTCAGTGTACTGTTTTCTATTTTACCCCTCATCTTTGTTTTTAAAATGGGTAGAATGATCTTGCACAAATGGTTAGCAATGTCCTTTGCTTCTCACCTTCTTTAAAAAAATTACTCTAATTATGATGCCACTTAAGTTTACATATTTTATAAGATGGTGACACTCTTTGACATATATAAAGTATTAAGTAGTTAATTAAAAGAATTTTCCTTCACAAAATAGTAGTCATTTAAAAAGGTGTATTTTGGGAATTCTCTGGCAGTCCAGTGGTTAGGATTCTGTTTTCTCTACCAAGGGCCTAAGTTTGATTCCTGGTTGAGGAACTAAGATCCCACAAGCCACATGGTGTGGTGAAAGTGTAAAATAAACATAAATTTAAAAAATAAGTTATATTTTATCCAGGATCAATTTTACAAGCCTTTTTTCACTTACCTAAATTGTTCTTTTATTATAAAGCATATTTTCAAATTCATAACAGCTTACAAATCATGGCTGATCTAACTTCATTCCCACTAGCTATCTGTTTTACATGTGCTCATGTATACATTTCCATACTTCTCTCTCCGTTTATCCCACACTCTCCTCCCCTTCCCGTGTCCACAAGTCCGTTCTTCTATGTCTATGTCTCCAACACAATACTGATATTTTTTAAGTATACTGATTCATTATTTTGTAGAACGTTCCTCATTTGCAACACACTCATTTTCAAGCCTAAGTAACCAATCATAGTGATTCCCTGAGATCTCACAGAAATTAGTGGCAGAGCAACTTGTACACAAATAAAAGACAGCTAACTGTAAAATAAATAAATAAATAACCACCCTAAATCTTTTCTGCCTCAATTAGAATAAACAGGAGATTCCTGAGTTGAGCAGCCAGCTACAGATGGACATTTACTCATTTTATTTTTTATATATTTCTCTCTTAGAGAAAATATCATATCACCTCTTACTTCTGAGGTTGACTCACAAGTGAAAAGAACACTGGAGTCTGAATTTTATAATACAGAATTCACAGGACTTCCCTGGTGGTCCAGTGGTTAAGAATCTTCCTTGCAATGCAGGGGACATGGGTTCGATCCCTGGTCAGGGAACTAAGATCCCACATGCTCTGGGGGCAACTAAGCCCCTGCCACAACTACTAAGCCTGACAGCCACAACTAGAGAACGCTTGTGCCACAACTACTGAAGCCCGAAAGCTCTGGCGGCTGCATGCCACAGCTAGAGAGACTGTGCTCCACAACAAAAGATGCCACATGACACAACAGAGGTCTCATACGCCACAACTAAGACCCAAGGAACCCAAATAAATAAATACTCTAAAATAAAATACAGAACTTGCCTCAGACATAATCTCTCAGCATCCTCAATAATTACCCTCATTTATTTTTATCAAGTGTTACAGCAACTATAACTTTCTTGACTCTCCCAAGGGTAACATAGCCTGGTGATGGTTTGGGTTGCAATCCATTTTGCTACTTATCAGCTTTATGTCCTGAAAGAATTAACTTAATTTCTCTGATCTCAGTTTCCTCATCTATAAAATAGGATTGTCGGTTCTTGTTAACTATGGTTGAGATCACTCATGGAAAGCACTTATGACCTTGCGAAGCACACAGTTAGCTCTCAGAGATGGCTGGTTCGCAGTCCCTCCACTTCTGCATTAACTATCATAGCAACTATTTTTCCAAAGATATTAAGTGGGGATGAAACTTAAAAGGAAACCTGGAAACTCCCATGTTCCCCTATCATGCTTGTAAATGTGTTTTGTGTAATTTGGCATTAAAGTTCCCAACTTTCATCCCACAATGTAAGCTTTTTTCCAGGCACAATTAGATAAGATCCCATAATACAGAAATAATAATACATTATTTTCTCTGAACTTCCAGTTTGTTGACCACTAGCAATGTGCACTGCCAAAATTAAGTCCTAACCAAAAGAACACACTTGCGTTATTGGATGTGGAACTTGTTAGAAAATAATAATAAAGGCCAAGTGAAAAACAAATGCTTTTTATTTTAGAAGACTCAATTTGGGGTTACTAAATATGTTTGACAAAAGTCTTGGAACTTACAAACAGTTTTGAGGATAAATCAACCTAAAGATACTTCTGAAAGCTTTTACATGTTGCGAACTTTAGTTTTAATTATAACTGCTGTGGTTTTTCAAAGTATTCTTATCAGTAATCTGTTATAGTATGGTAAAATGGTAAAATCACAGTTTAAAAAATGTTTCCAAATGATATTTAGGCCATTCCCTACATCTCAAAAGATTTGCATTTGTACCTTTCAGAACAAGTGTAATTTTCAACAGCAGACACGTTTCTTTCAAGCTACATGAAGGCAGACATGAATCACATACATAGCTATATCTCCAAAGCCTAGCACAGTGTCTGGCATGGAGTATGTAGGAGATGAGCATAAATGTGTTAAATAAATGAAAGAAGCAGCCAACCTCTTTCTTTATCCTTTAGCAGCCCACTTATATGATGCATGGTGATGAAGCAGCCAGAATGTCCATATGTCATCTCTGTGTGTGATATCATGAAAAATTGAAAAGTCTATGCAAACTTAAGAGTACCAGAAACATATGGAAGCTTTCAGATGGAACAAGAACCTCAAGTCTGCTACAAAGATTCATACCTAGAAAACAGAAGAAATAACTGAGTAGGTCAGGAATATTCTTGGTATTTCTGGGTATCTTTTTTTCAAAGAATTTTCAGAATCACGTTTTTCTCACTTCACCTGAGAATGTTGCAGAAAACTCCTATATGTAGATGGAACATGAAATAGTAAAAAGTTTGAAATCTAGAGTCAGGTGGGCCTGTGTGTGAGTTCTAACTTAACCACTCTCTGGACAAGAATTTCTTCAAAATTTAGGAAAAACTGGCAACTTCTGTTATATTCTTTGATTTGAAATACTAAACATTAAATTCCCTTTCTACATAGTACGTGTATAATAAACCTTAGCCATTATGATGAATATTCCTCAGTACAGACTAAGATAGTTCTATTCCCCCAAAGGGGTATGGTCTGCCAATGAATGCTGTTGCTACCTATGACTGGGAAGTGAGTGAATGCCCATTAGCTATTTGGAAAATATTATTGTTTCACTCCCCCCATATCCCAGTTGGTCTCAGTGGAAAAACTTTTGTAATGAGATAATAATATTTTAATGTGATTCTTTTACTATCACCTTTATACTGACCCCTTGTATCCTTATGTTAATGGTTGTTTTATCTAGAAGGCAAAGCACAAAATTGAGCTTGGCAGAAATTAAGCACATATTTAAGTACTCATTCTGTTTTTACAACCACCATAGTCCTAAAACATTCACAGCACAAACATTTTCCTGAGTAAAGCCATATCCAGATGAAAAAGGAATAGGAATGGTAAAATAGGCAAACCACTCGGAAAAAAAAGTGGAAATGTAGAGATTATTGCTGTCTTGGGCAGGAAAGAATGTGAAGTTCAAATGCAATAGTGCATGCATGCATCTTTTGGAATGTCAAAGAACAACAAATAATTCTTGATCATAAAATGATGAGAAAAAAGATACCTTCCTATCCTTGGCACATCAAAAAATCAGTTTTTCAGGCACTCTTTGATGAAACTCTTGTATTGCATTACTCTAATAAGGAGTTCTCTTTTTTGAAAGTTACTGTATAACTTACTATTTTAAGTTTAAGTAAATAAAGTACTATTTTACTTATTCACTCAAAAAGGGTTGACAGCCAGGGACTCTGATAAGCATCAGTGTAAAGTAGGCATGCAACTTTCATTTTTCAAATATTGCATCTGAACCATTTAAAACAGACACATATATCATCCATCTACTTAGAGCATACTTGTAAATTCATATATTTTAAGAAAAATGATTATCTATAAATGGTATTTTATGATAAAGTTTAAAGCAGTTAAAGTACACAACTGTCTAGAAGCAAGTTTTTAACTTCAAATGCTATAAAAAGGGCTAAAATCATCACCATTGAAAGGCAAATTATGCCTTCACGCATGCGTACTGTCACTCAGTCATGTAGTTGTGTCTGACTCTTTGTGACCCCATGGACTATAGCCTGCCAGGTTCCTCAGTCCATGGGATTTCCCAACCAAGAATACTGGAGTGGGTTGCCATTTCCTTTTCCAGGGGATCTTCCCAACTTAGTGATCAAACCCATGCCTCCTGCATCTCCTGCACTGATACCTGGGAAGCTCTATTATTGCTAAAACGAATGTGCATTAACTGGGAGATTTTCAACTGGGAGAAACATTCTCGATAATTTGTTATTTAGAGATTTTGCTATATAACTTTTACTATTAAAATCTGACGTTTTAGTATGTCAGTTTCTCCAGCTATTATTTTATAAAGGACACAGAGAACATGAACAA
Organism: Cervus canadensis; assembly: GCF_019320065.1. Taxonomy (NCBI): domain Eukaryota; kingdom Metazoa; phylum Chordata; class Mammalia; order Artiodactyla; family Cervidae; genus Cervus; species Cervus canadensis. Next base: position 33,198,390 of record NC_057388.1, on the reverse strand, counting down.
GGATGAATCACGCTGTAGCAGAAAGAGCAACAAAGCCCTAAGGCCTCACAGAAGTCCTGGCTGCACCTCCAACCGAACATCTTATCTTCAGGAATTTAATTAACCACTCAGAGTGCTAGAGTTCTCTTATGTAAATATAGTATACCAATATGTTTTCAACCTAACAGGGATACTACATAGTTCTAGTAAAGTGCACATAAATATTATGAAAATAATTAACAAGCAACATACACAAACCTATTTCTTAAAAGATGTTAATTTTTTCAACTTACTTCAATCTTGTTTGCTCCAGGATTAGGGTTATTGGATCATATCTAGGATAGAGTCAGTTACCAGAAAACCTGCTTTGAGATCTATTCTATTTCTCTTTAACAAATAGAGAAGAAACATATGTACAGGAAGAAAAGGGAAAGGTATGTCTGTTCTTTACTTAGCAAACAAGCCTGTCATCAGTGCCAGTTGTGTCACCTAGTGATATACAAGTTATTTTATGTCTAGGATTTATTTTTTCTACTCCATTTTCAAAAGGGACCCCTGAGTAGCTGTTGCTATATGCCTGGGTTACTACAATTGGTATTCTGAACTCCAGCTGTAGACTCCAATCTTGGGAGTGACTGATATTTCCAGATGTGTTTGTTTTTATAAAGTGTTTTCTTTTATAATGCCATCTCAAATTTAAAATATAAACTCCCTCTCCCAGTTCCTTCCTCACATAAATTACTCTCTCTCTCTTCCTCAGTGTGTACTCCCTGTTCCAGTCAAGATGGTCAAGAAACACATGCCATCCAAATCATGTTCATTTCCTCCGCCCTGTGCTTGATATCCTGCTCTCCCAGATCCAGTCTCATCCAAAAAGCATTTATGGATAAATTCCAAGGCAAAACATTCACTCTCTATCATGATCACTATAGCACATTTTTTTCTAACACACTAAGTTACAGTCAAGTTATCTTGTATATGGCCTAAGCTGTACACACCTCCTATCACACCAAAACTGTTAAAAAGTGCTTAAACACAAAAAATGTGCATTCTTTTAAATCTACCTTAAATATCCCATAGAAGTTGACTAAGCTCAAAGTAGAAGCCTAATAAATATTTATTAGATTGATTAGAAATGAACAAATTAAAGGGAAAACATAAAAAGTGCTCTTCTGATTTATAAAACACTAAATGAATTTGGAAGATATAAGGGTCTATAAATTTTCTAAGACATAAATGATAGTCTTTAATAACCTAAAAACATAGGTAAATTTGTGACAGAGAACCTAAGTATTATGAGGAACTAGAGAAATAGATAGGTTATGTTTTACAAATAAGAGAAAATATTGACGTGTAGATGAAGAAAGAAAGGAAAGATATACCCATTTGAATGCAGAGTTCCAAAGACTAGCAAGGAGAGATAAGAAAGGCTTCCTCAGTGATCAATACAAAGAGATAGAGGAAAACAATAGAATGGGAAAGACTAGTGATCTCTTCAAGAAAATTAGAGATACCAAGAGAACACTTCATGCAAAAATGGGCACAATAAAGGACAGAAATGGTATGGACCTAACAGAAGCAGAAGATATTAAGTAAAGGTGGCAAGAATACACAGAAGAACTATAAAAAAGATCTTCATGACCTAGATAACCACGATGGTGTGATCACTCAGCTAGAGCCCGACATCCTGGAATGTGAAGTCAAGTGGGCCTTAGGAAGCATCACTATGAACAAAGCTAGTAGAAGTGATGGAATTCCACTTGAGCTAGTTCAAATCCTAAAAGATGATGCTGTTACAGTGCTGCACTCAATATGCCAGCAAATTTGGAAAACTCAGCAGTGGCCACAGGACTGGAAAAGGTCAGTTTTCATTCCAATCCCAAAGAAAGGCAATCCCAAAGAATGTTCAAATTACCACACAAGTGCACTTGTCTCACAAGCTAGCAAAGTAATGCTCAAAATTCTCCAAGCCAGGTTCTTCAATAGTACGTGAACCTTGAACTTCCAGATGTTCAAGCTGGATTTAGAAAAGGCAGAGGAACCAGAGATCAAATTGCCAGCACCCGCTGGATCATCAAAAAAGCAAGAGAGTTCCAGAAAAACATCTACTTCTGCTTTATTGACTATGCCAAAGCCTTTGACTGTGTGGATCACAACAAACTGTGGATAATTCTGAAAAAGATGGGAATACCAGACTACCTGACCTGCCTCCTGAGAAACCTGTATGCAGGTCAGGAAGCAACAGTTAGAACTGGACATGGAACAACAGACTGGTTCCAAGTAGGAAAAGGAGTACGTAAAGGCTGTATATTGTCCCCTGCTTATTTAATGTATATGCAGAGTACATCACGAGAAATGCTGGGCTGGATGAAACACAAGCTGGAATCAAGATTGCCAGGAGAAATATCCATAACCTCAGATATGCACCCTTATGGCAGAAAGTGAAGTAGAACTAAAGAGCCTTTTAATCAAAGTGAAAGAGGAGAGTGAAAAAATTGGCTTAAAACTCAACATTCAGAAAACTAAGATCATGGCATTTGGTCCCATCACTTCATGGCAAATAGATGGGGAGACAGCAGAAAGTGACAGACTTTATTCTTGGGGGGCTCCAAAATCACTGCAGATGGTGACTGTAGCCATGAAATTAGAAGATGCTTGCTCCTTGGAAGGAAAGTTATGACCAATGTAGATAGCATATTAAAAAGCAGATACATTACTTTGCTAACAAAGGTCCATCTAGTCAAAGCCATGATTTTTCCAGTAGTCATGTATGAATGTGAGAGTTGGACTATAAAGAAAGCTGAGTGCTGCAGAATTGATACTTTTGAAGTGTGGTGTTGGAGAAGACTTTTGAGAGTCCCTTGGACTGCAAGGATATCCAACCAGTCCATCCTAAAGGAAATCAGTCCTGAATTTTCATTGGAAGGACTGATGCTGAAGCTGAAACTCTAATCCTTTAGCCATCTAATGCGAAGAACTGACTCCATGGAAAATATTCTGATACTGGGAAAGACTGAAGGCAGAAGGAAAAGGGGACGACAGAGGATGAGATGGTTGGATGGCATCACCGCCGAATGGACAGGAGTTTGAGTAAACTCTGGGAATTGGTGATGGACAGGTAAGCCGCGTGCTGCAGTCCATGGGGTCGCAGAGAGTTGGACATGACTGAGCTACTGAACTGACTAACTGAGATGAAGAAACATAATGCTATTCCTTAAGCACTAGTTAATAAACTGTTAACAAAGGTGGATCAAAAAGTCTGATAATACAATCACCCTGGAATTGATTAGAAGTTTAAAAAGAAAAATGGGCAAACATAAAATATGATTTCATTTCATGGCTGACAGACAATGTATCTGTAAATACAACAAATGCAGTGTAACTCTAATCAGAGACAAGAAAAGTATATCGTGGAGTTAGTTTACGAGTTAACCTGAGATGACAATACTCATATTCTTAAAACCATAGGATATGCTACCACTCAACACTCTTGTACCAAAATATCATAGCAGTTATAATATTTTGTGTTCACTTATTTATACAGATGACATTAGGTTAGAAGATCTATGTAATACATAAAGACTATGGACTAAACATGTAAACTGGTGTTTAAAGCATTTAACATTAAAATATATGTTAATTTACACATATCAAATCTAATACAATTAAGATATATTAGAAGCTAATATCATACTATATGATTAACACTCACATTGTTTGAATGACTCCATTACTTTAAATCACATTTCGAGCAATCAACACAAAAGGCAAAACCAAGATATTCCATTGTCACCCACTCAGAATTTTTCACTCTTTTTAACAGCAACCATAGCTGACCAATATCTTCTTTTAATAATGGAAGGGTCTTCAACAGAAAACATCATGGTGTAAAAAAATATTTGACTATCAGTTTGAAGAAAGACATATCATCATGGATTCCCGATATTAATTTAAGGCCAGTTTCTGCCACCAGCAAGCTTTTTCTCCTCAGATAATTGATACGACTTTGCTATGGTCTGAATGTTTCCACCCCCATAAAATTCATACGTTGAAATCTTAACCTTCAAAGATGATGGTGTTTGTAAATGGAGCCTTTCATAGGTGGTTAAGTCATGAGGGTTCACCCTCATGAATCAGATTGTTGTTGTTTAGTCGTTCAGTTGTGTCTGACTCTTCTGAAACCCCATGGACTGTAGCCTACCAGGCTCCCCTGTCCATAGGATTTCCCAGGCAAGAATACTAGTGTGGGCTGCCATTTCCTTCTCCAGGGGATCTTCCCAATGAGATATCAAACCTATGTCTCGTACATTGGCAGGCAGGTTCTTCACCACTGAGCCACCAGGGAAGTCTATGAATGGGATTAGTGTCTTATAAAAAGAGGCTCTAGAAAGACCCCCTAGCTCTTCCCACCATGAAAGGCCACAAGAAAAAAGCACTGGCTATGAGCCAGGAAGAGGGCTTTCATCAGAAGGGAACCATGCTGACACCTTGGTCCTGTATTTCTAGCCTCCAAAATAGACAGCAATAAATTTCTGGTATTTGTAAGTTACCCAGTCGGCAGCATTTTGTTTCAGCAGTTCAAACAAACAAAGACAGACCTCTCTAGTCTATCTATACTTTTTTCTTCAAAACATGGAAGCTGGAACCATTGGAATTTTAAGGTATTTTCTAGGTCTAAAATTCCAGTATGGTAGATCTTGTCATGACGAATTGCTTCCAATTTCCCAAAATTAAAAAGCTATACAGACAGTTGCTAACAGACATACAGACATTGCTAATTTCATTAGCAATAAGAACACTAACCTTTATTTTTAGATTGTATCCTAATATCCATACATATAGTAAGTATAATATTGACTATCATTTTGTGAAAACGTTTCAGTGATTTAAAAAATCAGCTTTACTCAAGAAAATACAAGCGTATCACAGATATAATCATTCAAGAATTCCAAGACAGGAACAAAGACCCATGAAAAGTTTCAATATAGATGCATAAAATACAAAAAGGCTATGATTCAAATTAACTGTTTTTCTACAAAGTTTTGAAATTTTGCTTCACCAAATGCTTTAAATTTAAAGCTACAATAACATGACACTAATATAACAAGATAGCTATACTACTTGGATTTTGAAAATATTTTTGTCTTTCTCACAAAAAAACCTATAGATTGCAAAGTCAAAAAAGAGTAATTCATTTTAATAATTATTATCATCAGGATAGCTTCTAATCATATTTGAAATGGTTGGACATTTATAGAAAAGAAAATGAAGAGGCATCTTAAAATAGCTAGGCTGCTTTTGTTGAAACATACTATAAATATAAACAAGAGTGTTAGAGAAATTTATAATAAATTTACTTATGGCAAGGGAACAATATGGCAATATTTTTGATATTAAATGTCACTACATAAACTTGTAAGTAAAATGAACAACGGAATTTAGTAATAAAGCAGTTGTTAGAGATCTAAAACAGTTATTAAAAACACTAGAAAAGTCATATGTTCACACATGGTATATTTTTCTGTTAGAGCACATTAAACAATTGTGAAATGAATGAGAGGAACAAAATTATTAAGAAAAAAATGGTGCCAATCAAACTATAATATGGCATTGTTTGTATGATCCATCTCGATTTTAGAGATGGTAAAACAGGAAAAAATATTCATCTTAGAACTCACGAAATGCTACAGAATTATCTCATTTTTTTGTGGCTAGACTAAGGAATACATTCTATTTCTTTATAAGAAATGAGAAAAATGATAAACATTGTAACTTAAAATGCTTTTGCAGAATAAGCAATTATTCCCACTATGGAACAATAACAAAGAACTTAATCATTGCTTTTTTCTTCTCTGGGTGAAGGTTAAAATCATAGAGTTAAATTATCAGCACAGCAGAAAAAGTAAGAATTATCAAAATGGATAAAATTAATTTTTTATCTGCTGAAATTATTGAGCAGTTAAAATACTACTGGCAGGCTACTATTAATGTATCCTATAATTTTAATGCACATATATGAAAAATATTTACTGATATACTAGTAAAGTTAAATGTCTGATGTGAATTATAACATATAATGGATATAAAATATTTGTTAACATAAGGAGATAAATATTCTATTTTATCTGATTTAAAATAATAATTGAACTACCGTGGATGACTATTAATTGACTTTTTCATCCAGGAGAATATTTATTGAGCACATTCTAAGTGTCGAAGTGTCAAGCACCTTTCCAGGCACTGCAGATACCAACTGAATATAGAAAAATATCACCCTTGGTGATCAGATCAATGGTATCTAAAATACAAGCACCAGTATTTTAGAAAACCGAACAGGAAATAAACACAAAGGAAATATACAATAAGTCACATTGTGGGAACTGCTATAGAGAAAAACAGAATAGAGAAAGACCTGGGATGGGGAAGTTACCATATAAATGGGACAGCTTAAGTGACATTAAGTGGGCTTAACTGTGAACATTTAAAACATTTCCATTCTTCAAAAAAGTTACTGCAGTCAAAGCAATGACAATTCTCATTTGGAGATTTGTACTTACTGGGCATAGAGGGTTAGGAAAAAACTCATGTTTCCTCTACCTTAACTAGGAGAATGATTTTCTTTTTAGTGTAAAGAAATAGCCTCTGACCTTTCTTCTTCTTCTTTTTTTTTTTTTAAACATGGCATTTTCCCTCTCTCAATATACCAGGTGGGATGATAAAAATGTCCAAATGCATTTTCATGATATGGTTATAAACCATAATATCTCAGTTGACATGAAAATTGAAAAGAGAAATTCAAAACAAGTTTTTGAAGAATGCAATTATTTCTTCTTGAAATCCAAATCAGATTAAAAATAAAATCAACTTAAGTCATATTCAGTCAATCTTGAATAAGACATGACTTCTTGAACTTCATAATTCTTACTATAGTTACGTGTTCCCTAAACATGAGAATTAATTAAATTGAATGATAGTATATGACACTATATGTTATATAATGGGCTAAAATAAAAACACCACATCAACAGAATTGAACTAATGTGTTTGAGGTTACTGTCCTTAAATTTTTAGAGAGAGATATCTGATCCTCCAAGTCAGTTTAATATTAAACTTTCATTTGTAACTTCAATATGATTTTCTACAATGTGTATTAATTTTTGCATTTTCCTCCCTTCCTCAAATAGGGAAAACTTTTTAATGTGACAGAGTAAAAGTGCACAATAGTGTAAGTCACATAAATTAAGTTCTGATTTAAGCTCTGCCAGTAAATGTCAGTGTGACTGTTGACAAATTATTTTATCTTTGTGAAATTCAGTTTCTTCATCTTTAAATGAAGGGATTAGTGAAGATGGTCTTTAAAGTGTCTTTCTGTTCTAATACGTACAAAGACACATTAAAAGAAAATAGTTGAGACATTCTTCATCATGGTGTTACTTCAAACATCAGCACACAGTTTGGTGCTATAAGTTACAATAGAGTCCTTCTAACTTATTTCCTAATTCTGTCATTTGTCATTTACTCTACACAATCTATAGTCTACAACTTGCAAGACATGAGCACATTACTAACAGTTTCTGATTACCACAGAGTCCTTATTAAGAGCCAAGCCTTCTTGATCTAAGTTTCAAGAAGTTGTCCTGAGGGAATGGCCTCATGTTGAATGAATGAATGCATAACATGATCAGGGATGGGAGTGAAAGGAGTTTGAAAAAGTTTTATTAGAGCAATAGCCTGTTTTATAATTTGTTTTGTTACTCTAAAACTTCAAAATGCATTTATAATTCTCAGAAGAACATACCTGTTTTAGTCTTCTTACTGTAGAGAAAGAGACTTGATGATTATTTCTTAGCAAAGTTCTAGTGTTGCTCTTTGTAAAACCAGTTTATTATCAAGAAAAACAAATTTAATATCATTAAAACAACCTGTGGTATTCTACACCGCAAAACAAAAACATAACCCAATGAAATGACTGATGTCTAGGGGTTTTTTTACATTTTCACAATACACAATATTTTAGTATAAGTATCAAGGCAAATTTTACTGCTGGTTAATTGTTTTATTAATAATAGATTGTAATTATTACTTAAGTTGCACATTTGCACTCTATACAGTTAAACTACAGACAAGCAAAAAGATGAAAATAAAAACATCTCTATTTCTATTCACACTCCACTCAGAGATTACCACTGTTAAAATCTTGTTTATCTTTCCATTTATCCTATATTTTTTATCACAAGGAGATCATATCAAATATTCTATTTTGTATAAGCTAATTACCTCCATTTTCCTGTCAATAAAATTTCATTTTATTTAATATCCAGTCCTTTTTAAAATTTTCAGGATTGTCCCCAAATTGTTCTTTACAATTACTTTGTCCAACTTAGGATCCAATTCCATGTGACACATTCTACCTAGTTGTTGTGTTGCTCTCATTTTAAACTAGCATGCAGATCATCCCTCCCTTTTTCTATGACATTAATTGTTGACAATTAATAGAGAGAAAGATTCAAGTTATACTTTTAAAAATGCTTTAACCTATTCATAAATTTCAATGTTATCAAGTTATTTAAAACCCATGTGTTAACTAACTGCACAGGATGCCTATTTCCCAAAGCCTTTGTTGGAATTCAGAGAAAATTAATCATTGTGCTATCAGGGATTTTGTGCTAATCTTAAAAAGATTGTGTGTTCTCCTGACCCTTCTCCACTGGGACAAGAGCATGATGCATGTCTCCCTGGCAGAGGAGCACTGCCCTTCATGAATGAGCATGAAGGTATGCTAAGAACAGTCTTAGCCATCACTCAAATTAATGTCCTTTCTTTGTGATCTTCTACAAAGCAATTTCCCCTCTTATATTCTTTCACCCATCAGAATGAAATCTAACTAAGAGCATTTTCCTCTTGGACTGAGTAGTACCAGTTTACCTAAATGAATGTTTATTTAGTATCTAATAATGTTTTCTATTGAGAGAAGTGAGGTTTTGTTTTCTCAAGATTTGTGCCAAGTCTCATAAATCTGGGAAAAGGCATTCAGTGTAACTCCTACTAATAACCAAAGTGGCCACACACAGAATAAACAAGGGCCTGGTTTATAAAGTCACCACTAAGAGACCCTATTTGGGGTCTCTCATATTAATTTATGATGTGTGCAATGCACTTTGCACTCAAAAACAGAGAATAGGAAAAGAGTTAAAAAATGCATTTAAACGGAGCTTTAATACATTGATGTACTATTTAAATATAACAGCCACCCCACCCCCAAAACAAGGAAAAAAAAAAACACCAATATGTTTCTGTGAATTATATGGAAGTTGGCAATGAATTTTAGTTGGTTTGGGTATATAAGAATTTCTAAACTATGATATGTCAACATCACTAAAAAACACAATTTTCTGGATGTTTGTCTCTCAATTTTTAAATTATTCAATGTTTTAACTTAAAGCTTAAAAAGTCATTTCTTTACAAACATATTTTTGAGCCAAAAATACCTAGCAGAATGTTGAGACAGTGCTTAGTTTCATCTACAATTTCAGTATCAGTTAGTTACTTCCATATGAATTTTATTACTTTAAAAGGCAAAATTTATTTCAAGACATGAAATTACAACCTTATTTAAAATTCCACAATAAAAACTTTCTGAAGATGTCATAATTTATTTATAAAATACACAGACTATATCAGGGAAATAAGAAATCTATCTCATGGTGGTCCTATTTTTATTTAATTGTTCTCCATGGTAATACAGCATTTTCCCAATTTGCATTCGTCATGGATCTCAGAGAACAGGATGTAGACAACTTTTAGAAAGAAGAATAAAGCCTTTTGATATTTGTTTGGTTTCACAGATCCCAGAGAGTCATCATAAGAAAGGAAAGAAGGGCTGCTATTTCTTAATATCTGAAAAAACCCTGTCAATATTTTCTTTAATTTTATGGCTCTGTTCATTTTCTCACTAAAAAGTTTCCCAGACAAGCAATATGATGTGAATGTAATAACCTTTTCTCTTTTTGGTTGAGTGATAGTTTCTTAAAATAAATATAACCCATCTTACACATTTTTTTCCTCAATATTTCTCTCTTGAGCCATGAAGTGAAAAGACTTTCTCTTTCAACAGCAAATCCTAAGACATTGCCACCTTAATTAGCAAAAGTAACATTAAGAGGAAAAGAAGTCTACCTCCCGTAATTTACTAAAGCTTTTTTTCTTTTACCCCTCTTTTCAATAGCTCTGTCTCTCATACCTTTACCCATGAAGCAAAAATTACTTCCAAGAAGAGCATCTTAAAAATCACTCATTCATAAGAATGATAATGGGTACCTACTACACACCAATCACAATGCTACATGCAATTAGGTATGAAAATGAAATGACATGGCACACTCATATAGTCAGCTATAGAAGTAAGGTGACCTCTCGGTCCCATATTGAACTCGAGTTGGAAGAGGCGAGTCCGGTCTCAAAATGGAGGGTCACGATCCCAAGGAACCAGAGCAGTTGAGAAAGCTGTTTATCGGTGGTCTGAGCTTTGAAACTACAGATGATAGCTTAAGAGAACATTTTGAGAAATGGGGCACACTCACAGATTGTGTGGTGATGAGAGACCCCCAAACAAAACGTTCCAGGGGCTTTGGTTTTGTGACTTACTCTTGTGTTGAAGAAGTGGATGCAGCAATGTGTGCTCGACCACACAAGGTTGATGGGCGTGTAGTGGAACCAAAGAGAGCTGTTTCTAGAGAGGATTCTGTAAAGCCTGGTGCCCATCTAACAGTGAAGAAAATTTTTGTTGGTGGTATTAAAGAAGATACAGAAGAATATAATTTGAGAGACTACTTTGAAAAGTATGGCAAGATTGAAACCATAGAAGTTATGGAAGACAGGCAGAGTGGAAAAAAGAGAGGATTTGCTTTTGTAACTTTTGATGATCATGATACAGTTGATAAAATTGTTGTTCAGAAATACCACACTATTAATGGGCATAATTGTGAAGTGAAAAAGGCCCTTTCTAAACAAGAGATGCAATCTGCTGGATCACAAAGAGGCCGTGGAGGTGGATCTGGCAACTTTATGGGTCGTGGCGGAAACTTTGGAGGTGGTGGAGGTAACTTTGGCCGTGGTGGAAACTTTGGTGGAAGAGGAGGCTATGGTGGTGGAGGTGGTGGCAGCCGAGGGAGTTATGGAGGAGGTGATGGTGGATACAATGGATTTGGAGGTGATGGTGGCAACTATGGCGGTGGTCCTGGTTATAGTAGTAGAGGAGGTTACGGTGGTGGTGGACCAGGATATGGAAACCAAGGTGGTGGATATGGTGGCGGTGGTGGAGGATATGATGGTTACAATGAAGGAGGAAATTTTGGAGGTAACTATGGTGGTGGTGGAAACTATAATGATTTTGGAAATTATAGTGGACAACAGCAATCAAATTATGGACCCATGAAGGGGTAGTTTTGGTGGAAGAAGCTCGGGCAGTCCCTATGGTGGTGGTTATGGATCTGGTGGTGGAAGTGGTGGATATGGTAGCAGAAGGTTCTAAAAACTCAGAAGAAAAGGGCTACAGTTCTTAGCAGGAGAGAGAGCGAGGAGTTGTCAGGAAAGCTGCAGGTTACTTTGAGACAGTCGTCCCAAATGCGTTAGAGGAACTGTAAAAATCTGCCACAGAAGGAATGATGATCCATAGTCAGAAAAGTTACTGCAGCTTAAACAGGAAACCCTTCTTGTTCAGGACTGTCATAGCCACAGTTTGCAAAAAGTGCAGCTATTGATTAATGCAATGTAGTGTCAATTAGATGTACATTCCTGAGGTCTTTTATCTGTTGTAGCTTTGTCTTTTTCTTTTTCTTTTCATTACATCAGGTATATTGCCCTGTAAATTGTGGTAGTGGTACCAGGAATAAAAAATTAAGGAATTTTTAACTTTTCAATGATATGAAGGAGAATTCAAAAGCTTTACAGACAAGCAAAGGCTGAGAGAATTCAGCACCACCAAACCAGCTCTGCAACAAATGCTAAAGGATCTTCTCTAGATAGGAAATGCAGAAAGGTTGTATAAACGTGAACCCAAAACAACAAAGTAAATGGCAACGGGACCACACCTATCAATAATTACCTTAAATGTAAATGGGTTGAATGCCCCAACCAAAAGACAAAGATTGGCTGAATGGATACAAAAACAAGACCCCTATATATGCTGTCTACAAGAGACCCACCTCAAAGCAAGAGACACATACAGACTAAAAGTGAAGGGCTGGAAAAAAATATTTCATGCAAACGGAGACCAAAAGAAAGCAGGAGTCGCTATACTCATATCAGATAAAATAGACTTTCAAATAAAGGATGTGAAAAGAGACAAAGAAGGACACTACATAATGATCAAAGGATTAATGCAAGAAGAAGATATAACAATTATAAATATATATGCACCCAACATAGGAGCACCACAATATGTGCGGCAAACGCTAACAAGTATGAAAGAGGAAATTAATACTAACACAATAATAGTGGGAGACTTTAATACCCCACTCACAACTATGGATAGATCAACTAAACAGAAAATTAACAAGGAAACACAAACCTTGAATGACACAATGGACCAGCTAGACCTGATTGATATCTATAGGACATTTCACCCCAAAACAATCAACTTCACCTTTTTCTCAAGTGCACACGGAACCTTCTCCAGAATAGACCACATCCTGGGCCATAAATCTGGTCTTGGAAAATTAAAAAAAATTGAAATCATTCCAGTCATCTTTTCTGACCACAGTGCAGTAAGATTACATCTCAATTACAGGAAAAAAATTGTTAAAAATTCAAACACATGGAGGCTAAATAACACGCTTCTGAATAACCAACAAATCATAGAAGAAATCAAAAAAGAAATCAAAATATGCATAGAAATGAATGAAAATGAAAACACAACAACCCAAAACCTATGGGATACTGTAAAAGCAGTGCTAAGGGGAAGGTTCATAGCATTACAGGCTCACATCAAGAAACAAGAAAAAAGCCAAATAAATAACCTAACTCTACACCTAAAGCAATTAGAGAAGGAAGAAATGAAGAACCCCAGGGTTAGCAGAAGGAAAGAAATCCTAAAAATTAGGGCAGAAATAAATGCAAAAGAAACTAAAGAGACCATAGCAAAAATCAACAAAGCTAAAAGCTGGTTTTTTGAAAAAATAAACAAAATTGACAAACCATTAGCAAGACTCATTAAGAAGCAAAGAGAGAAGAACCAAATTAACAAAATTAGAAATGAAAATGGAGAGATCACAACAGACAACACTGAAATACAAAGGATCATAAGAGACTACTACCAGCAGCTCTATGCCAATAAAATGGACAACTTGGATGAAATGGACAAATTCTTAGAAAAGTATAACTTTCCAAAACTGAACCAGGAAGAAATAGAAGATCTTAACAGACCCATCACAAGCAAGGAAATCGAAACTGTCATCAAAAATCTTCCAGCAAACAAAAGCCCAGGACCAGATGGCTTCACAGCTGAATTCTACCAAAAATTTAGAGAAGAGCTAACACCTATCTTACTCAAACTCTTCCAGAAAATTGCAGATGAAGGTAAGCTTCCAAACTCATTCTATGAGGCCACCATCACCCTAATTCCAAAACCAGACAAAGATGCCACAAAAAAAGAAAACTACAGGCCAATATCACTGATGAACATAGATGCAAAAATCCTTAACAAAATTCTAGCAAACAGAATCCAACAACATATTAAAAAAATCATACACCATGACCAAGTGGGCTTTATCCCAGGAATGCAAGGATTCTTTAATATCCTCAAATCAATCAATGTAATACACCACATTAACAAATTGAAAGATAAAAACCATATGATTATCTCAATAGATGCAGAGAAAGCCTTTGACAAAATTCAACACCCATTCATGATTAAAACTCTCCAGAAAGCAGGAATAGAAGGAACATACCTCAACATAATAAAAGCTATATATGACAAACCCACAGCAAGCATCACCCTCAATGGTGAAAAATTGAAAGCATTTCCCCTGAAATCAGGAACAAGACAAGGGTGCCCACTCTCACCACTACTATTCAACATAGTGTTGGAAGTTTTGGCCACAGCAATCAGAGCAGAAAAAGAAGTAAAAGGAATCCACATAGGAAAAGAAGAAGTGAAACTCTCACTGTTTGCAGACGACATGATCCTCTACATAGAAAACCCTAAAGACTCTTCCAGAAAATTACTAGAGCTAATCAATGAATACAGTAGTTTCAGGATATAAAATCAACACACAAAAATCCCTTGCATTCCTATATACTAACAATGAAAAAACAGAAAGAGAAATTAAGGAAACAATACCATTCACCATTGCAACAAAAAGAATAAAATACTTAGGAATATATCTACCTAAAGAAACAAAAGACCTATACATAGAAAACTATAAAACACTGATGAAAGAAATCAAAGAGGACACAAACAGATGGAGAAACATACCATGCTCAT